>NC_134496.1:8753099-8758099 GCF_040206685.1 Ascaphus truei | reverse complement strand
CGCATTTCTTTGCATTTCTTTGCAATGCGTTGCAAGCCCCTGCAGTATAAAAGGGGTTAATACCAGTTCCTATTTTCTGACATCTGGACTTTTTTTTTAAATATATAATTTAAGGAAATAGTAAAAGAATGGGATAGGTTAACATGGAGGCTAGATGACAGTTACAGATACACTTAATATCACTTATAGAGGATATAGGAAAGGGTTTGCTCCCCCACTCATATAGAATTGCATTTGCAACTCCTGCGGTTTCCTATTGATGTCTAAAACTAATCTGGTGGCTCTCTGAGGTTTCTTTCTGTTCTATCCCCCCTTCTATATCACTATCTTTACTTGGCATCAAATTAGAAACTCCACTACAATCAACAGGTCCCTGAAGAGGTAATGAGGAAATAGACATGCTTTGATCTGTGCTAATATGTGTAAATGTACCAATAGCTTTAACACCTTAGTCAAACATTTACCACCCAATTACACCCATAAACACCTTAAGAATCGGTGCATTATAGTCATGTACATTCACCGGGCCTGGACCCCAGAAAGCAGAGGGGTACAAGTGGGGTCCTCTGATGGTCACAGGACATACACAATCGTGAGAAAAAAAAACACATTGACTTGATTTCAATAAGAAAAAACAACAGATAGCCTCATTTTCTCATGCTAAATAGAATACTAATTATCCTCTCACTTCAGCATAGATAGACTAAAACGATACATTGTTATTACTATTACTAATAACATTATTATTACTGTTATCAACACCAGCAATGCGAATCTGTCATCATAATAATGAACATTATATCTAATCGACTACTCATTATTCCCCTCAGTCCTATAAGAACAACACTAACGCGACAATACAAACTGCTTTCTTATATTAACTATTAATAATAATAATAACCTTAATACTATTGCTAGTAAACTTATTAGCATCAGAATATCAGCATGAAGTAGAGTGGATATATAGAGGTGGATAACACTATGTCACACAGCAGTGCATGTATACAGTATTTAGCTCGGGTTGCAATGCAGCAAAGCACTTTAGTTTGTCTAGCTTGCCCTGTCACCAGCTGGCAGTGGGGTAGGGGTCTCTGTACTGTACCTCTCTCACTCAGTATCCCATCAATGCTGTGCTTTGCTCTCTTCTCTTGCTCGTCCTGCTCCTTCCTTTCCATTTCAATCTCCTCATCTTCCCCTTTTCCAAACTTGCTCCTTAAAATACGACTGATAGAACTCACTAAAAATAAATACAAACAGTGAGATGGTGGCATGAAATGGTTAAACTTCAGGACAACCATCAGGTGCACCAAAAAAAGTCTTTGATGGCTATAAACTGAATATATCATTATATGTAATCCTCTATTCCACATAGCTCAATTACAACTGCAATGCCCTCATTAATTTATTAATTGTTATCTATTTCAGGAGGGCTGTTTCTAAAAAGATTAGTGTTAGTGTTCAATATATAATGCTACCGAGTTTATTTGCACTCACACACCACTTTTCTTATTTACAAACTTACAATTCGTGTTTGTTTTACTGGGTTTCGTGTTATTTTAGAACATCTTACACGTTCCTGTTTTTAAAGAATATGTCGCTTGACTATTTGTAATGGGCAGTCGAAAAAGCATTGCCCCAACAATTAATAAATGTAGATCTTATTTTAAATCATACACAGATCCACTACTCATTTATTAAAGATGCTCCCCCCCTGACACCTCTGATCACTGTCAGGTGATATTTTGGAGAAATCTGGGCTGAGGAGCCAGGTTTGTGTTTAAATACATTACAGTACGTGTGGCTGGTTAGGGCAAAATGCGCTGTATTATGTGGATAATAAACACATTTCTTTAATGGGATCCTTCATATGCGCCCAAAAAAATATTTTGTACACTCCCCTTACTTATCATAATTCTGAAATGCCAAACCTGCGAAAAGTGTCTGAATAAAATTGGTCTTGAAAATAGATTTATTAAAGTTATTCGTTGTCTGAAAAAATAAACTGATGGTAATGAGGATAGTTATATAATAATAACAACAACACCATAAACATAATAAATACAATAATAATAATAAATACAATAATAATAATAATAATAATAATAATAATAATAATAAATACAATAATAATAATAATAATAATAATTCATAATAATGCCTTAACCTTGTCCAAAAACTTTGAGTGTAAAAGTATTTTAAGACTAAATACCAAGCATCCAATATTTATTTGATACCAATGTCTGTATTAATGGGCCATTCAGTCTTATTAATTGCTTTAAAAATTGCTCCTTAGCTATAAAAGCATTTTAAGCTTTCACTTTCTCCACATTAAAATAGGGGGTTATTAACTGGAGTTAATACGCATACGTGCAATAATGCAGATTGTGTTTAATATTTCATGGCTGGAGAGGGCTCTTTGAGATAAGGAAAGCAATCAATACATTTTATTGCCTAAGTGATCTGCCCGAGCTAATAGAGATGGATGTTTTGTGTTATCAATATTAATGGGTCTAGTACCTGAAGGAACAGTATTTCGTTCACAGACTCCGTCCTTAAGTAATTTATCGCGAATTTCCCAGCTAAACATACCAGGGTTTTCTCTCTTGAATTCCTCAATCTTTTTATCCACATCTGGAGTTGTCACCTGCTTTAGAAGGAACAGAAAACAAATATCTCTAAGTCTTCAGTTTACCTTGTGATAAAGTAAAACCTTAGATCACATCTGTGCTTATTACCTATAATTAACTCAGGAGCACACATAGATTTGTTTACAGTGGGAGGGGGGATGTGTGGGATAAGAACAAAACATATACATATATAATCCCCAGTCTTTAGGCAAAGATAGAAATATCCATTTTCATGTGTTCACTTTTTCTCTGCGAATTTCTGCAGCCTGGAAAATCCACAGATCGGGTTACTTTAAATGCCACAAGTAGAAAAGTAATTTTGTGTTTGGAGGGGGGGTTGAAAAGACTGCTGTACAATGGAGGCGAGGGGGCTTTTAACTCAAGTGAACAAAAATGCTAGGAGTTTGTTTAATTATTTTATATATATATATATATATATATTTATTTATTTTTAAATTAAGCGAGAGCGCGAGAGAGATGTATATAAAATAATTAAACAAATTCAAAGTGGCATGTGAAAAATTACATATATATATATATTTTAAACACACACACACATGCATTAAAACAATTATAGTGGGTAAAAAACCTGTTTGAGACATGAGAATGTACCCACAAGTGGTAATTTATATATATATATATATATATATATATATATATATATATATATATATATATATATATATATATCATATCATATCTACGGTAAAGCTTGCTCTGTTCCAATATTTAAGACATAACAGACTATCTGCACAGATGAATATGATATAAACACGTTTAATTAAAACGCTTCACCAAAAAGTAAAAATAACAAGGTGTAAGTGTAATTGTTGTAAAGTAATTTCACTTTCTGCCTTCACAGGGCTGAGGCGCAGCGTTAGCCTGACTCACTTTAATATTCATCTTAATTGTATTTATTGAAGCTATTGATTTTGGTTTATACAGTTTGTCAGGGAAACTAACACATGGCTATGTAAAGATGATCCCTAGAACTAAGTGATGTTTATTGGCACAGTGTCTACTGTGTCCCTTCTGATGTTTATCTTATTGCGATAATACTCCCAGGATTTCTAATTGACCGTAAACCATTCAGTGACATTTCCATCGTTAGATACAAATATCAGGGCTGCTGCTGTGTGCAATATCCCGAGGAACGTGGCAGCATTACGGCCATTCAATGCTTCTCACCTGCCGAGGCTGAAGTGCTTATATTAACCTTGGAGAAAACTAGGATTTCATCCCACTACAAGGACGAACAGCTCATACACAATACACCTTATTTTAGTAACTAAGGTATATATACCTATTAATGTGTAGGGTTTGGGCCAGCTACCCTTTACTCCCAAGATGTAAAACAGATTAGACCTGTGTGGGTAATTATTTTATTCTTAATAATAACTGGACATTTTATATATTTTTATATATATATATATATATATATATATATATATATATATATATATATATATATATATATATATATATATATATATATATATATATATATATATATGTATATATATATTTCGCCCCAAATGCACAACAAGTGTCCCCAATCACATTTTCATATAAGGGATGTGCTCCCACCTGGGTTACTCACCTTGGGTTTGCTTCCCCCGATCGCCCCTGGCCTGATGGATCCTGTCTCCTGGTACCTGCACAGGATTTTAGACACACATCCATGGGACACCCTTAGCTGGCGTGAGATTACACACGGTCTTATCCCGTGATGGGCCATTTCAACTATCTTGTGCCTGATGTGATTTGGCAATGGCCTGCCATTGATAAAGACCCCACCGAGCTGGTTCACCCGGCCCTGGCCGAGAGGAGTGGACACTGTATGTTGGGAGGGGGGAAAAAGACACCAAATTACCAGTTACTCGTTTTGTATTAATCATTGTCATTTTCTGTAAAGATTTGCAAATGGTCCATTTGATACTAATGAGGTTATGGCTAGTAATTAACGAAACTAAACTTGCATTGGTATTGAGAAGTTTTAATTAATCTAATACTAAATTACATAATTACATTGTTTACAATGACATTGTCTAATTCTAAAAGTTGACCTTAATTTGCTATATATAATTGTGTGTGTATGTATGTATGTATGTATGTATGTATGTATGTATGTATGTACAACTTTGGAAAAGTTTTACTTCAGTGATAAAACATCACACAGTACACACACAAATAAAAATAATATTAAATCGAAATCTTACTGATAAAAACACAAACTAAGAGCTAATATCATCGTCACCTTATCTAATAAATCATTTGCTTTATCACAATATAGAATGCATACACCACTCTCTTATTAGAAAGATCACTCATATCCTGCCTTCATATTCTCGGTTTAAAGTAACTCCCTTTGTT
>NC_134496.1:8735599-8750599 GCF_040206685.1 Ascaphus truei | reverse complement strand
AGACTGAGATAGCTCCTTGTTGTTGATGCAGAGTGGAAGGAAGCCCTCCTCTGGAGTATTTATTAGTTCTTTCCACCAAGGCTGCATCAGGAGTGGAGTTCTGGACTGCTATTGGCCAAGTGGGAGACTGTCCCGTCTAGGGAACACTGCCTCTGATTGGTGGAAATCTGTTACTTTCTCTTCCCATCATTACAATTGAGGCCTCCACATGAGGGTCACCCAAAGCTATCCCCCACCTACTTCATACCGTGTCTTTTCATGTAGGATCAGGACAGGAGACCAGAGGAACCAGTACTTCTCTGGCTGCAATTTTTAAAAAAAAATTTTTTTACCAATGTTATTTAACTCCTTGCATGCAGAAGGAGGCTGTAACACATCGCAATGCACTCCAGCTCCCTGCAGCAAAGCAGGAGCTATGGGCGATATCAAATTAAAGGAGTTAGACACCAAACCCCGCACGTTGTTGCTTCCAGCAGCTATGTGTGATCCAGCAGCTTTCTTCTGTAAATCACTGACTTTCTAATATCTTCATGATCCAGTCCCACTGCTCATTGAGATATCTGAAACCTCATGTGCCAGAAAGATCTTTATATATATATATTATTATTTTTTTTTAGCTCACATAATATTTCCCCTGGAATTTGAAATCTTGGGTAAGGAAGAAGAAAGTGTGTATGTTGTGTGTGTTAGATTTATCACCCCCCACCCCCACCCCCACCCCCACCACCCCCCACACCCCCAAGAGTGGGTGTATTTCTACATAGCATTTGTTCAAAGGAATTTATTGTAGTATTCAGACTAAAGTACTGGGGGGAAAAAATAAAAGGAGTGAAGTTTGACCAGTGGATGGAGGATCCACAGCAGGAGATGACGCCAGGAGGCTTGTAAAGGCTGTCTCTCTTTAAATAAGGTACCATTGTGAGTGTCCATTTATTTATAACTTGGTAAGTGCCAGCAAACCGGCCCTGCTTTACACTTACAAGTGAAGGCCAGCCTTCCAAAGGTCTCTTTATTTGCAATAGCCTATTCAGAGACTGTCAGTCTTGCGACTGAAGTCATTCAAGACCTTAATCAATCAAAGGATGAGATAGATTCAGGTTTTGCCTTTGAAATGAGATAAACAATGACTTCTGGACTTAAAGATTCCCCATTCCCTCAAACAAATTTTGATTTTTTTTTTAAATAGTTGCTTCCATTCTTTTGGATTTAGAAGGGGGGCGGGGGGTGGGGGGGGGGGCACTTGACTTGTCAAATATACAAAACATATTAAACAATGATCTCTGTCTGATTGTTCCACATTTTGCTAATTAGAAGTAAGTCAACAGTTGACAAAACTGTTTGCTTTTTGCAGTTGTATCTGGCTGTGAGCAGGTTAGGTTTTTGTATACAAATATCATTTATTTTTGATGACGAAAGAAATATATTTAGTTTAATAATGAAAAAAAAAAAAAAAACACAGATAAAATAAATATATTCATCACCTAAAAGAGCAACATACGAAGAATCCAGGAAAAATATTAAAGTATGTTTATCTTGCGTGTAAGATCGAATATATCATAATAAAGCTTACATATGTGTGTTTATTCGTAATTACGAAATATGCATTATATACACACAACTCCTAAATATATAAATATATATCTCATAACATATATTTATATCAAATGTCAATACATCTTAAAATATATTATATTAATGACTCAATTAAGTAGCTTCACATCAGGTTCAGAAAGTGATAACGTGATTACAATATTTGTTAACAATGTATTTCATTTCCGAGAAACACTTGGACATGAGATGAATAATAATAATAATATGTACAGAAATGAATGACATTATTATCCTCTTTTTTTGACCCATTTTGCCAGTTAATTTTGGGGCTGTGGGAGTGGTTTTATTGATTTTGTTCTTATCCGGTGGCTTCTGCAGCCGAGAAAACAATTCAAACCCAACTGGAGTCACATATTGTAAATGAAATGGATCATGTGGACATGAAAACGAAAGGAAAAAAAATAGCAATTGACAATGATTCATGTCACAGTTTGGTGACAGCACAGGGACCATCAGGGTTTTATGGCAAAGTGCTGCTTGTACCTTCTCTGGGGCTCACTCATTCTTATGCTTATCCCTGAATATTATACTCTGCCTGTAGTATAGCGCAGGCTATCACTGTGCTGACAATGTTACCGCTGCGGTAAGAGTTCAGTGAAGGAAAGCACATGTAATGACTTCCAATCAAACCTTTCTCTTCTTTCATACATTTAACAAGAAAAATAGAGAAAAGTAGGCAAACCAAATCCCTCCATGGGACAAGTGACACATCCTGGCGAAGGCCACGTTGGGGACCGAAACGTCGATATTGTTGTAGTTCAGTGTAATATAAATATTATTATTTTTTGGTCAGTGGGTCTACGTAAGAAGCCAAAAACAGAGCAATTCCGGTGAAAAAAGAAAAACGCCAGATATTTCAAAGAAACACGATTTTCATGGCATCTATTGATATATATATATGGGGCGGATGTGTTGCCCCAGAAATGCAACACGTTTGTCTTGATACATAAGGTGTTTAGTCTGGGGGTGCTGGTATTGTTTCTAGGTTGGTCCATTTGATTGTGGAGGGGCTTCCCCTAATGTTGAAGCCAGAAGACTTTAATCAACAGAACCCTGTTAATCAAAAAGCTCTCTGCTGCAAAACAGGCACAAAACCTTATTTAACAAAGAGGGGAAATGCAACGGGGTCACTGGGGAAATTCTCCCGCATACAAAACAAGAGCAAGAAAACTGCCCCAGGTGTATGAAGCAAAGTCTCCCCCGCTGACCCCTGGAATCTGCATGTGCTATAAATCGGTGCTATAAATCGGTGCTAGAATCCCCCAGCCCTGCAGGTGGAAGCTGGAGAAATAACCTAGTGAGTTCAATGCGATTTGTGAAAGCTGTCGCTGTGTTTTACACGTGCGCTGCACCAGCGGCTTCTCAGGTGTTACACTTTGATAAATAACCCAGGTTATGGACTAGAACCAAGATCCTAAACTGTGCACACCATTGAACCCCTCATACTTTACCTTACAGGGGATACATAAAGGCAGCGCTGGCAGTCACAGCCAATAGCAACATATAATAATAATAATAATAATAATAACTTTATTTCATATAGGGCTTTTCTCCCAATGGAACTCAAAGTGCTTTACAATTACAGTACAGCGCTGTACACAGCTCATAGGAATTTTGCAGACACAGGTCCCTGCCCTGTGGAGCTTACAATCTATGATTTTGAAGCCTGAGGCACAGGGAGATAAAGTGACTTGCCCAAGGTCACAAGGAGCCGACACTGGGAATTGAACAAGTATTCCCCGATTCACACTCATTGTTTACAGCATAAGTATCTTCACTCCCTGAGCCACTCCCTATAGGAAGAAACTGGGGTCAAAACAACAGCACAAGATTTATCAACGGTTAAAAATACACTTGAAAGCTATTTGTTTCCTTACAAATCTGGTGTTGGTTTTTTTTGCCCAGTTTTATGCCACTTTTTGTTTTTAGGTTATTTTATAAGAAGCACCAAAGTTATTAAAGGCAAAATATCAGGTTGCAGTGTATTTTATTCTTGAATAAATCTGGGATGTATCCTGTTCCGTTAGCTTGGCACTCATAAATAACCTCTCTCACTTGAACATGTCATTGTTATTATTGTCTACGTACATAAAAAATGCAAGATAATTATTTATTGAGGTTTCCCTGGTATCCAACTGGTGCAATAATATCGGGGCACCCCCCACCCTCTCCCCCTCTCCCCCTCTCCCCCTCTCCCCCTCTCCTCCTCTCCCCCTCTCCCCCTTTCCCCCTCTCCCCCTCTCCCCCTCTTCCCCTTTTCCCCTCTCCCCCTCTCCCACTCTTCTCCTCTTCCCCTCTCCCCCTCTCCCTCTCCCCCTCTCCCCCCCAAGAACAGCATCAGATTTACCAAAGAAAAACACATATCAATGATGCCAATGGACACAATGTTGAATGCATGTGGGGATTATGTACTAATACTGCAAAACTAGACTAGCTTTATCAGAGAACAAAATACAGTTGGGAAAGTGGTGACAATTGTTAATATTTGTGACCCAGTTTTGGGGTTTGAAAAGTGACATTTATTGACTCAACATTTTGAGACCTCAAGAGCAGTGGTGACCGAAACGTTGAGTCAATAAATGTAACTTTTTTAGAATATGGGAGTGCCTGTCCTGTTTTCCTTTTTTGAATCTTTTTGGACAGTGTTCACCCTCCCTTTACCTTTATTTTATATTCGTTTTTTTTGTGTACCCTGTTTCTGATATATATACATATTGTAAAACATACTGGACACCTAACAAGCTCCTATTCTTCCTGTTATTACACAGGTTATTAAGAATTTATATTAGCGTTAGGGACCCCTGATATGTGGTCTGCCTTGGCGTTGGCTCAGGGGCTTACAACAATTTTGGCCAAAAATGTCAAACTAAAAGACCATTTTACTTATTAGATATTTATACATATATATTTAGGCACTGTACCGTGTATGAGTCTCACTGGATGTGCTAAAAACTGAGCTTTGTCTGTGTTTTATGTTCTGTCTCTGGTTTTAAAAATATATACATATTGTACACATATATCATGGCTTTTCAGCCTGTCATGTTCGTTCTTCATTCTGGGGCCCAAAAAATGGCATGACGTTTGAAGTGCAAACCCTCTTGTCTATATCTACTTGGGATGACAGAAACTGGATTACATTTGATAGAGAAGTCATTTGAATGTGCATCCGGATACACTTTGCAGACTGGGTGTACAGTATATTGGAGAAGCATCATGCATAGTATTCATCCTATTCACATGGAGAGGTCCTATGCACCTTGCTTGCTGAAGGAGGAGCTCAGTGCTAATGTCCTTACACGAGCAACCCTCGTGTAATACAAGCTTGAGACAAAAGGTGGCACTGTGTGCTCATTTGCATGTCATTTCCCAGAATCCCTTGCTGCAGTGGAAGTGCTGTGTGCTGGGCGATAATGGTGAAAGGCGGGGTTGCAGACCAGTCTAAGACACGCAAATGAGCACACAGTAATATTTCCATTTGCTATATATATATATATATATATATATATATATATATATATATATATATATATACCAAAAAATGTATATAATCTTCTAATTGGCAGAGAGTAGACAGGAGGAATTAGGTAGGCATTAAGCATCAAACATTAAAACCAGATACATGAATTCTGCGCCTCTGTGGTTTATCCTTTTTATCACCCAGAAAGCACATGGTCCGATGTAGTGTGACTTTCCTGGCTACACCAATGTGGATCAGTGGTAAGAAAATATGCATCAGACATACTATATGACAAGGCTGCAAAAAAATATGCACCAAATGGGAATCCCATTGAAATCAGTAGGATTTCTTTATATATCTCTCTATCCGTTCAGTCGAGTACGGCTCTCAGTCACTCTATAGATTAGTGTGCTTCATGTCTTCCAATCTCTCACGGCTTATCTCAATTCTGCTATGTTCAGTACAGTATCTGTCTTGATGGTATCTAGCCAGCGAGTTCTTGGGCGGCCTCTTCCTCTTTTGCCACAGATCATTCCAAGCATGACGTCCTTCTCAAGCGACGTGCTTCGCATGATGTGACCAAAGTAGGAGAGCTTTTGCTTTGTTATTTTGGCCTCCAATGAGATTATCGGTTTGATCCGTTCCAGGACTGCTTGGTTCGTTATTGTGGCTGTCCACAGAATTCACAGCAGACGTCTCCAGCACCACAATTCAAATGCATCGATCTTTCACCTGTCGGCCTTTCCCAGAGTTCAGGTTTCACAGCCATACATTGCTATTGGGAAAACGATCGCACTGACCAATCTGCATTTAGTTGCCAAGCTGATTTCTTTACTCTTCCAGATGTTGTTCATACTGATCATCGCATTTCTTCCAAGTGTCAGCCGTCTCTTAATCTCAGGGCTGCAGTCACCATCGCTGTCAATTTTGGAGCCAATTAAGATGAAATCTTTAACCACTTCAATTTCTTCATTCTTGATCTTGATATTAACGTTCGCATTGTTTGCTGTTGTCATGATCTTTGTCTTCTTAATGTTCAGGCGCAATCCAACCTTCTCACTTTCTTCTTTGACTTTCATGATCAGATGTTCGGCATCCTTCTTGTTTTCAGCCAGCAGGGTGGTATCGTCAGTGTATCGGAGGTTGTTGATGTTTCTGCCGCCTACTGTATTTTCACGCCAATCTGGGACTCATCCGGACCTGCTCGCCGCATGACAGCTTCTGCATACATGTTGGAATCTGCTGGTAACAGGATGCATCCTTGGCATTTGCTCTTTCCAATCTTGAGCCAATCCGTGTCTCCCTATGGCGTTCGAACTGCAGCTTCTTGATCATGATACAGTGATCTTATAAGTTCGATCCGGTGTGGTGGTGTGCCTTTTTCCTTCAGGCAGGTCCAAACGTCTTTGAATACTCGATGAAACACATATAGAGATCTTTCTGATACTCCCTGGTTTTTTCCATAATCCATCGAAGGTTGGCAATGTGATGACGAGTGCCTCTGCCTTTCCGGAAGCCAGCTTGCACATCTGGCATTTCCCTATCGACGGTTGTACGCAAGCATTGTTGGATAATCTTCAGAAGGATTTTGCCTGCATGTGGTATCAAGGCCGTGGTGCGGTAATTCGAGCAATCCTTCATGTCACCCTTCTTCGGAATTGGGATGAATACTGCTCTTTACCATTCTTTCGGCCACTTACACGTGCTCCATATGCGTTTACATAATGCTGTTAATGCTGCCGCTGGTATGGGCTTAAGCAATTCTGCTGGGATGCCATCGATTCCTGGGGCTTTTCGTTGGCTAATTGCTTCGTTGCCCAGACGACTTCTTCCTCCATTATATCTGGCTCCAGTTCTAGTGTCTCACTCTCCTCCGTCGGATGGTTCTGATGTTCACTTTCATACAACTTCTCTTCCTTCCACTGATCGCGTATTGCTTGCTGGTCATGCAATTCCTGGCCATGGCTCCCACAAACTATTGCCCTCCGAGCCTTGAACGTTGACCGCGCCCTCTTCACGTGTGCGTAGAATTCTCGCGTGTGGCCTTTCCTGTTCGCTTCCTCCATCTTCTGGCACTGTTCATTCCAGTACATCTTTATGTATAAGAAATACTTATTTTTGCTCTAGTAAAGTAAACCCACCAAAGGTGCTCAACTCAAGTCCTTAAGACCCCCCAACAGGTCAGGTCGAAGACTGAGCCACTGATAGAGCCACCTGTATTGAAGCAGGAACATACATACACACACATACACACATACATACACATACATACATACATACACACACACATACATACATACACACACATACATACACACACATACACACATATATACACATACATACATACATACACACACACACACATACATACATACATACACATACATACACACATACATACATACACACACATACATACATACACACACATACACACATATATACACATACATACATACATACACACACACACACATACATACATACATACACATACATACACACATACATACATACACACACACACACATACATACATACACATACACACACACACATACATACATACATACACATACATACATACACACACATACATACACACATACATACATACACACACACATACATACATACATACATACACACACATACACACATACATACATACAAACATACATACACACACATACATACATACACACATACATACATACACATACATACACACACATACACACATACATACACATACACACACACATACATACATACACACACACACACACACATACATACATACACACACATACATACATACATACATACACACAAACATACATACAAAATACATACATACAAACTTACATACATACAAACAAATAGTACAAAATAAGACAATGCAACTTAACATCGGAATCAAATCAATAACTAGCAAATTCCAAATACATCTCTATTGAATAACTATATAAATGGCTAGATAATTAAATATATAAGTGAATAAATATGTACATTCGTAACAGGCATGTCTCCTAATTCTCGTTAGGTACATAACTTATGACCTTTTGACCGGGTCCAACCTAAACAATTTTTTGGGGGGAGGGGGTTTTTAACATTGGGGGGGGGGGAGTGGCGGGTTAACCCCTTGGGCAGCAGAGATGCATGCAACACATTAGAAAACTCAAGGGATTAATAGAGGAGTTGGGGAGGTTTTTAGAGATGTACAATACTGTCCAAAATCCATTCGCCAAATATAAGGCGTTTATTTGTTTGTTACCAAGTTCGATGCAAAATGTTTGTCCAGGTCCAAAAGGGCTGATAATGTCCCCTACGATTAAGCCTTCAGCGAAATATCGGCAGACAGTGAGCAAAACATGATGCGTGTCCTGTTCATAGTGTCTGCGTCAGTGCCGGATTACCCATTAAACACCGCACGTTGCGTTGGACCGGTGCCGCGGCTCCCCTGCTCCCCATGCAGTAGCCCAGCGGACACTGTCACACGTGTGTGTAAGGCTGCGAACAAAAGGCCACACCTCTGAAGCAGGCTATAAAGTGTGCGGCCGCGTGACCAAGCGCGACAAAGCGCCACCGCGTGAACAAGCACGACTGCGCGACCAAGTCATGTTAGCGCTTCAGCCAATGAGGGCGAACCGCTCACGTGATGTCACAGCCACACCTTCCTGTCACCTCCCGATCCTCCAGCCTAGTGCATGTTTCGCACGCGTGACATCACGCGCGCGGTCGCGCACGCCGCCACTATAATCGTGGCCTATGAGAGAGTGGGGTGACTCTTACCTTTTCCGGAGCGGCCCTCCTCCTGCCATGTCGCGTTGTCATGACGACCCGCCATCACATGACGCCGCAATGCTGCAGGAAGAGGTCCGCACTGGGTGGCCTCAGAGGGGCTTAATTTGCCGCTGCTCAGCATTAAGCGAATCTCGCCATCTTAAAAGACTTTTCCAAGAATAGGAAATTGCAACACACATATATTTAACGCTCGGCGAATCGCTTGCGAATCTTTACTCAGGCGCGGCTTTTTTTCACGACTCTAATAGGGCAATGTGGGATTGGAACGTGACCTCCAGTGAAGATGTCACATCTCTAGGGCTGTGGCATGACACACGTGTTATAATCGGAGGTTTCACGTGTATCCGCATATAAACTGCAGCGCATCAAAAACAAACTTCCACGGCTTTTTCCAAACTTTTTTTTATAATGGTAAAACAGTGGTTTTCAGAACATCCCCTTGGGGAAGCCAAAGCAGACCACAGCTGGGGATGTACAAGCAATACTATTTATATGTCCCTTGATTGCATCTTTGCGTTTGATTGATCATTCACAAAATCTTGGTATCAAGAAAGCAGTCTGTGCTGATGCATTGAGCTTGCAAGATGAGCGTATTTTCTGTCCAAAACGCGACATATTTATTAGGTGCAATTTGCAAAGCCAGCAGTACGACCAACCTCACACTGATGAGACCCATAAAGGTCGAAACATGTCTGTGAGTGGTTTCTCTGGCTTTGCATCTGATTCCCATGCTGAGCTTAAAAGCTGTGTTAACAGCGATCAATAGCCTAAAAGGGTTCCATGTAAAAATTGATTGCAGGCATAAGGTGACACGGTGTGCTCATTTGCATATAATTTCCCAGAATCCCTTGCTGCAGTTGAAGCACTGTATGCTGGGTAATAATGGTGAAAGGCAGGGTTGCAGACCTGTCTACGACATGCAAATGAGCACGCAGTAATATTTCCATTTGCTATATGCTTTACTGTGGATGGTTTTTGTATATATACTGGGGGGGGCGGGTGCTTGGGGATTTAAGTTGAGCACCCCTGAGTTAGTGGACACACTAATCAATCAGCCAGTCCCTACACATTAGTTTGATCATCAACACAAGACTTCTATTTTTTTTAACTATACACAGTATATTGAATTAAAACCTGTAGGATTCCAGATGGTGTAACACTTGTACTTTTGTACTTTGTGAAAAGTATTTTATATGTGATAGTGTTTAAAGCTGCAGACCAAGCAATATCCTACATGTGGTTTTTTTTATTAAATAAATCAGTTCTGTACTATGAGAAAATACTTGTAGGATTTTTTTTAAACAAATCTGAATGCCATTTTTATGTATTGTAATGTAACAACTTTTTTTGTTTCTATAGCAACCATTTACAAAGTCACACTGACTGCAGAATACTCCTCTGCAGCCATTTAGTGAGCCCCCAAGCCGAATCTTCGCCGATCGATCACAGGAGAACAGATTGATCAGCAACTTAGCCAATTACTTATCATTGTGTGGAGTGTATTAATGTGCATATTAAAGGGAATATTTTTTTTTTTAAACAGCAGCTTGGACGCCTGCTTTAAGACTTTAAGTGAAAGCAAATCTTGCAAATAGCATTTCCATTATTATATCTATTCATTCAGATATATTGACGATATAAAATTATTTTGTTTCAAATAGTTGTACATATTGCTATATATTGCTCTAACATGCAATGTATATAGAGATGTACAATATACTTGTAGAATAGTAGTGGAGAAATGTTGCAATCAAAATATGTTTTAGTTAACTGGGGTTTGTGTAGGCAGTATTTACACCAATGTAAAAAATGCCCAGGTAATATTTTTGGAGCAAAGTTCTACATCTATGGAGACCACATTTTCCTTTCTATAATAGATGTGGTCTTGTAGATGTAGTCCTGTGGATGTGGTCATATAGATGTGGTCCTGTGGATGTGGTCATATAGATGTGGTCCTGTGGATGTGGCCATATAGATGTGGTCCTGTGGATGTGGTCCTGTGGATGTGGTCCTATGGATATAGTCTTGTGGATATAGTCCTGTGGATGTGGTCTTATGGATATAGTCCTGTGGATATAGTCCTGTGGGTGTGTTCCTATAGATATAGTCCTGTGGATGTGGTCATGTAGATGTAGTTCTGTAGATGTGGTCCTGTGGATGTGTTCCTGTGGATGTAGTCCTGTGGGTTTGTTACTGTAGATGTGGTCCTATGGATATAGTCCTATGGCTATAATCCTGTGGATGTGGTCATGTAAATGTAGTTCTATGGATATAGTCCTGTGGATGTGGTCATGTAAATGTAGTTCTATGGATATAGTCCTGTGGATGTGGTCATGTAGAGGTAGTTCTATGGATGTGGCACTATGGATATAGTCCTGTGGATGTCGTCATGTAGATGTGGTCCTGTGTATTGCATCTATAAAAGGGACCATGTGGTCTCCACATTCTGTGATGAATAATCTATATGGCATTTTGATGCTGCCCCTATAAATGATCATGCAAACAGCCCGATGCAAATACAGCAGGGGAACTGAACTAATAATGGGATCCAAGAACTATAGGACACAAGGCTTGTATATAAAGTATTTTATTACCAACTCAATGTATTTGTGCGTGAGACAAACTATTAGCAAGGAGGAAACCTGCCGCTGAGAAATGAGAAATGAAATGCAGAATAAAGACGTATTAATATCGTGTCACATGTAAGAGTGCAATGACTTGCAGGCACCAAACATACTTACTGCAGGCTTCCTATCACTGCAAAAACTGAAGCACATGTACAATTTAAAATAGGAAGGGATCAATGTATACAGGAACTGCAGGATGTGTGTGCTTGGAAAAGCAGGGACATATTGTTTTTTTATTTATATATATATATATAGCAATGGAAATATTACTGTGTGCTCATTTGCATGTCTTAGGCATGTCTGCAATTCCACCTTTCACCATTATCACCCAGCACACAGCACTTCCACTGCAGCAAGGGATTCTGGGAAATGACATGCAAATGAGCACACAGTGCCACTTTTTGCTTCAAAACCATTTTAAACATGGTTCACTATAGGCTTAAGCTTGCTGCATGGTCACAGCTTTAAGCACAGCCTGGCTGTGCTTTCTCAAGGCCCCCCTGTGAGGACAGAAATGTTGGCATTTGTGCCACCTACTCTAATACAATATTTTTGAAAATGACCTCTGAGTGCTGTCTCATTCCTACTGCGTTCCTGCGGCTGCACCACTGCTGTGAGGAACACCCCTGCATGTTAACTTCTGCTAAGGGACATGCACCTACCTTTTACTGCATACACGTGAGTGCCCACTACTCTCCACTGACATATATATATATATATATATATATATATATATATATATATATATATATATATATTTTTTTTTTTTTTTTTTTCTATCGGTATCTATCATATATACAGATAAAGGTATAAAGGTCTGTATCCAGAGTTGATTTGTTTCCTTATAAAACTCTGTTTTGTGACAATCCAGTGAGTGCCAGGCTCTTTTCTCTCTTTTGTCTCTTTTTTCTCTTTTCTCTCTTTTCTCTCTCTCTCTCTCTCTTTTCTCTCTCTCTCTCTCTCTCTTTTCTCTCTCTCTCTCTCTCTCTCTCTCTCGTTTCCTAACACCCCTCTCACCCCCTCTCCCCGTCTCCCCATCCCTCTCACCCCCCTCTCCCCATCCCCCTCTCCCCTTTCCTCTCCCCCTCACCCCCCTCTCCCCTTTCCTCTCCCCCTCACCCCCCTCTCCCTGTCTCCCCTTCCCTCTCCCCCTCACCCCGTCTCCCCTTCCCTCTCCCCCTCACCCCGTCTCCCCTTCCCTCTCCCCCTCACCCCGTCTCCCCTTCCCTCTCCCCCTCACTCCCTCTCTCTTCACCCCTCCTCTCACTCCCCTCTCCCCTCAACCCCCTTCTCCCCCCCCCTCTCATCCCCCTTCTCCCCCCCCTCACATCCCCCTTCTCCCCCCCCTTTCATCCCCCTTCTCCCCCCCTCTCATCCCCCTTCTCCCCCCTCTCATCCCCCCTGCCCCCTCCCATGTTGTGCTATGCTAATTTGCCTTTTCTAAGCCATTTATTTACCTTTTGTACCTTTCTTATCACATCAGTACTTAGAAATCAGACGTTTGTTTAAATGACCTTTAATCTGTTTGTGACTGTATAACAGAAATACACAATTTAACCCACAACACGGTTCATCAATTTTATGACCCTGTATTGTAATAAAACAAATAATTGGACTGGGGAGGCAATTGATTAGATTATAATATTAGCGCCTGCGGTACAATTAGCCTCATTTAAAATCAGACTGATAGTTATATTTACAACGAGAATAAATAAATAAAATATGTTTGTTTTTTTGTTTTTTTATTTATATATATATATATATATATATATATATATATATATATATATAAAACATTTACATATTAGACATAATAATTACTAGTTTAAAGAGCACGTCTTACTCATTTTTGAATCTGTGCTCTTTATTCCACTAAATGGAAATCATCCCCAATCCAGGAGGAGGGCTGGATCATTTGGAAACTATTGGCAAATATAGCACTTTTACACCATGCTCATTGCTACCTGTGGGGAACCTTGGCCAATACAGAATTCAGTTAGAAATAACTAATATAACCCGGTATCATATCACCGCTATTCCAAAATATCTGATATCACAAATCCGTACCTGACACGAATATTGGGGCTCCCCAGCCTTCGTTCAATCTGTGCATTTTAGAGTCACGAATCAACGTGTCGGTGTCACAGATAATAACCCTTCACCTGCGACATGAGACATCCCCACTCCATGCAGTGACATTCATATTGGGCACAAGAATGCAACACAAGAGAAGAAAAATATACAGCTACTTTTAACCCCTTCCCTGCCAGATGGGCCAGCAACGCATTGCAGAGCAGGCAAGAGGTGGCATCATGGGATCCCCAAATATTTCCTCCAATGGACCCTAATATCGCTTGCAGAATTCCTTGCATTACTCATTGCATTATATGAGAACACACCACAGGGTGCCATACTCCTATACTCAGTGCTAAGGACTGCACAGTAATATATCACAGCATATGCCAGCATGAACCATATCCCAGGTCTATTAGTAACAGGAGGGCTCACAGAATAGCCACATAAATACAATTAATGGGCCACAGTACCAGAATTGTAATAAATATGTTACAGGCTGCAAACTGTCCAGAAAATATATTGTCTGCACTTATATAGCACCATGATGGATATGAATACACATCAAAGGGGGGGGGGGATTAGATCACTAATTCTAGAGGCAGTAAAGGAAGATTATTACCTTTTTACAGCAATGTTTCAATTTAACATGAACTATTTCCCAAGGTCAATGTCTTCTGAGGCAGAAACTGGTTTCAACATTGTAATAAACCTGTAAAAGTGACACCCTTCCTTAGGATATATACTGCTCACCCCATACCTACCATATGTGTTTATACGCCTATGCATTGGCTATCTTTTCAACATTGTCACATTATCACAGTGTGTAATTGAGAAAGTCACCACCCGTCTAGATGATATTTTCACACATGAAATGATAATCATTTGCCCTTTTTTCCCCTCCCACAGAGGAACAGTTAAAATTCCACCCAAATTATCAGGCAAGAATGCACGGCCCCTATACTCCGCCATTCAGCGCTGTACAGGGGATTTCACGCTTTCTAATAGAACCAGCTAAAATGCTTCTGCTAATTACAGAGGGGTCTCTCCAAGCCAGGTGCACTTTTAATTGGATTAACAAGAGCACTATATTAAATCTATAGCCAGACCCAATGGTCAGCGACTGCAGAGTTGTAATGAGCAGTGACAATTATTTAGAAAACGATAACATTGCGATTTTCTTCCTTTATAAGAAATACAATTATACCGCCACTTTTTAAGACGTGGGCTTTATTTTGCTTTAAACGGGAACATCTCAATCTACACTCACATAATTAGTCTGTTTGTGATCACTTGTACAGTTCAGCTGCAGTTTGATTGGAATGTGTGTGTACTTTTGTGTGTGTGTACTTGTGCGTGTGTACGTGTGTGTGTGTGTGTGTGTGTGTGTGTGTGTGTGTGTGTGTGTGTGTGTGTGTGTGT
>NC_134496.1:8608099-8730599 GCF_040206685.1 Ascaphus truei | reverse complement strand
GCCTTGTCAGGTTTAAGGTCTCCCTAAAACCAACACCCTCGTCACGTCTGTCATATCAATTTAATGCGGTTCCACTGTATTAAGCAATGTAGAATAATAGTCCCAATAAATCCACTACTGAGTAGAAAGTTAGAGGGACAGACCCACACAGGGGGCAATGCAATAAATAAACTACTTAGGTATGTATATATGTATATATTTATTTGTATAGCACCAGGCACGTACACAGCACTTTGCCATTTTCTAAATTAAAATACAATTACGGTTCAGGGGATATTATAATACAGATGATGTACATGTAACATTAGAGGAAGAAAGGAGTCCCTGCTCCGAAGAGCTTACATTCTAATCAGCACGTGGGGGGAGACTAATGGTAACGGAGTTAGAAAACCTTAATGCCATTTATTCAATGGAGAAATGTAACTTTTTTGATTCCTGTGAAAATATGACATTTCTATTTTCTTCTAGAGATTTTTTAATAGGTAAAGTGTTTTTTTTAGATTTAATATGGGTATATAGATTTAAAAGGACAATTCCACTTCAGCAGTTTAAAAATGAATAAATAATCCAGCAATGCATCAACGGCACTAACTTCAGGGTTTATTTCACTAAAAAAAAATGTGCATCGGTTCCCCTGACCCTGAGAGGTTGGAAAGCTTGTAACATTTCAACGACTTGTTGGTCCAATAAAAGGTATCATCCCCCGCTACTCCCTCTCCCTCCTGTGTTACTCATACCCCATACTCCCTCTCCCTCCTATGTTACTCATACCCCGTACTCCCTCTCCCTCCTGTGTTACTCACACCCCGTACTCCCTCTCCCTCCTGTGTTACTCATACCCCGTACTCCCTCTCCCTCCTGTGTTACCCATACCCCGTACTCCCTCTCCCTCCTGTGTTACTCACACCCCGTACTCCCTCTCCCTCCTGTGTTACTCATACCCCGTACTCCCTGTCACTCCTGTGTTACTCACACCCCGTACTCCCTCTCCCTCCTGTGTTACTCATACCCCGTACTCCCTCTCCCTCCTGTGTTACTCATACCCCGTACTCCCTCTCCCTCCTGTGTTACTCATACCCCATACTCCCTCTCCCTCCTGTGTTACTCATACCCCGTACTCCCTCTCCCTCCTGTGTTACTACATGGAAGAAAGGACCAACACGTCCCCCCCCCCCCCCACACCCTTCTTTGTGCACCCCCCAAAAAATTCAGTTTGTGATTCTTGTTATGTAGGCCCTGTAACCTCCGTTAAAGTAACAATTTTAATTATCTGTATCCCACGATAAATGAACATGTTTCTCTTTTCTTCTGGAGCGCTGAGTTTATACAGCTACGCTACTTATGTGTAGCGTTTGTTTTTTAACTATTGAGAGCATCACCCACACTGCTTTCCCTGTTTCTGCACATGTCTGATTTAAATTGTTATCATTTAATGTATAGTAAAACAGTTGTTGGATATAGGGATATGCATATATGTGTTGTATCTGCTTGTATGGAAATGGTATATGATGTCACATTTTTGTTAGCAAAACAATAAAGAAAAATAGTATATTTATTAAAAAAAACTGATGAGAGCATCGTAATCCCTTTCCAAACAAAGACCAAATGAAATGAACACTTTACCTGTAGATTCGAAGTCTGACAAATAGTCTTATCGAAATAATGCATATGGGGAAGATTTTAAAATCCCTGCAAAGCTTTTGTTTATCTGTGAAATGGTAAAAGTTTTTAAAAAATACCTATACTTGTTTGAGGATTTTTTTTTATCAGTGTCAATCATCAGCCTATGAATTATGTTACTGTCATTTATTCATTTTGGTCTTAGGAGAGACTGTCCCTATAACACAGGGGGGGGCAACTCCAGTTGTCAAGGGCCACTAACAGGTCAGGTTTTCAAGATATCTCTGCTTCTGCACAGGTGGCTCAAGCAGTAGCTCAAGCAGCGGCTCAGTCAAAGATTCAGCCACTGCTTGAGCCACCTGTGCTGAAACAGAGAAATCCTAAAAACCTGACCTGTTAGTGGCCCTTGAGGACTGGAGTTACCCCCCCCCCCCTCTATAATAGGTAGGGACAGTTAAATATATACGCTTTTAGAAAACCAGACAAATATAAGTATTTTAAGCAGTTTTTTGTCAACCTCTGTTCCAATTATAATCAAATGCTTTGGGGGGTTTAAATAACCTTTGAATGCAGCTCCTGTCGCACGCGAGCGGAAATCAGCCAACTTACAGACATTTTGGTTGGCTTTTATTTTAGCAGAAACGTGCTAAAATAAAGGAAAACCCGGTCATTCCACCCCCCTGCGTCTGCCCCGACAACATGAATAAGAAGAAAGAGTGCCACCATCGCCACTTCGTTTTTATCATCTTTACCTAACCTCTTGCATGATAAGACTGTTTGTAAACTCTTCCATGCACAGACGTTGTTAAATGACCCTTTTTTTTTTTTTTTGTCATTCGGTGTAGTTCTGAGCTCACGAGGAAGGCAATTACATTGATACGTACCTCCATCTTACTTTTTTACTACCAGTTCAAACTCCTTCCATGCAACTGAAACCAAAACCTTTTCCGTTTTCCGCAGGGAGTCCAGCCTTTCCCTTTCATCATGTTGCAGTCCAGACATCTTGGTTTCCATTTTTTTTTTCACGGCCAGGAAAAAGATGGCTCTGGATGACATTTTATACATTCGTTGTGATACCTTTTGAAGAACCAACCGCAGGGTTCTTCATACATGTGTAGGGGGCTCTAGAAAAGATGTCGGTTTTGTCCGTATGATGTGTTCATGAATTCATGTGATTTCAGATTTTTTGGTGAAAGAACACAAGGGTATATCCTCAGAAGGGCGCTAAATGAACTCATTGTGCATTAATATAAATTAAATCTGAATTCATATTGTTGAGGTATGCATGGATATCCAGCCGCTTCTCGGCGATCCGCTTTTCGGCGATCCGCTGATACGGCGGCACCGAGAAGGGGGCCGCCATGTTGAATTTGAAATTGCGCATGCGCAGAACAGGCGGTTGCACCCCGTGCGCATGCGCAGACCGCAGGTGGCGCTCGCAGACCGCAGGTCGCACATGTGCAGAACGGCGAAAATGCCGGTTTGCGCATGCGCGGCACTGAAAATCGCCAGATCCGCTTTCTGGCGATTTTCACTATACGGCGGGCCTCTGGAACGGAACCCGCCGTATACCCGGGGCCCCGCTGTACATTATTCTGCACCCCTACTTTATGCATTCATTACATTATATATCCTATTAGTTCACACAAACGTCACTTTAATCACTAAAAACCACAATCTAGTTAATGATGTTTCAGACATTTCTATGACCCCTAACATTTATCTGTGTATGACACATGTAACTTTTTGTAATGAAAGGATTAAGTCCTATACTCATTACATTGCTTTTAAGCTATTCCAAGAAATGACTCAATGATAAGCAGGGCCTGGATGTTGGCAACGCCAGCGAAAGGAAGGTGCTAAATATCGTAGCGTTATTACCAGGAGGTCTGAGGACCGCGGTTAGGTAAAGGGCTCATTACCATAGGATTTGCATATCGCAGGGGACTTACCTAGAACAGCAGCCCCCCTCCGGGCAGCGTCGTGGTGTCATGACATCACGGCGTCATGCAATGTCACGTTGCAACACAGCAAGAAGCGGCCGGCTGCCGAGAAGGTAAGAGCGAACACACCCCAGACACCCCCACACCTATTTCTCTGCCGGTCCGAGGGCGCCACGCTCTCTCCTCCCCCCTCCTCCTGTCGGTGCCGAGATCCAACTGCCGACCGCAGGGGGGAGCTGGAGGAGACGGGGGGGGGGAGGCGTGCTCCCTCCTCCAGCTCCCCCCTCGGGTCAGATGAAAGTTGGATCCCGGCGCCGACAGGAGGAAGAGGAGGAAGCGCGGGGCCTAAACTGGCCGCCTTGCTCGCCTTTCCCAAAGGCCGGGCCTGCGATATGAGTAAGCCCGAGGTCTGTTAAAATGTAAGGATCTGTTATTTTTAAGGAAAATGCCAGGACACCGTAGTGTTTAGCCTCTTTGGGGATACGGGATACGTTAAAATGAGATAACGCAATGTTGAAAAATGAACGACCTTATGAGGCTCGCTCCCATAATGCTGAATATGAGTCCTACAGATTTTTGTCTTTGTTCCCCCCCTCCAAAAAAATAAAAGGGAGTGTTTGTTACTTCAATAGTTACATGTATAATATTTTTAGAATGTGTTTTATGTATATATATATATACAGTGGTTGACAAATCACCAAAAAATCTACTCGCCACACAAAAAAATCTACTCGCCACCTAGTTCCAAACGTGTGCTGCTTGGGCCAATATTTACTCGCCCGGGGGTTAAATCCACTCGCCCGGGGCGAGCAAATGTATAGGTTTGTCGAACACTGTATATATATATATATATATATATATATATATATATATATATATATATATATATATATATTTTATTAATGCCCCTGCCATTCCATTTGAGACACTGAGAATCTACTGCAAAGAATCCCATTTATTTTAAAGATAAAACAAATATCATTCTCGCTACATAAAACTACCACAAAAAATAACAACACAAAAACATGAAAACAATGAGAATTACCAGGGCTTATGTATGAAAGTAAAAATCGGAGCAATTCTGGGCAAAATAAATGCACAAGATGTAACCAACAAAAAGGTCCCATTGAAACCAATAGGATTTTTTTCTCCAATACATATGGGGCAGAGATATTACCCCATAATTGCCCCACGTTTGCCCTAACACATGGGCGCGATGTGTCAACGTGAAGAAAGTGGAAAGAGACGCTTGTGTGGACGCCATGCTGCATATTCTGCTTGCGTTCTCGTCAAATGTATGAAAGTGTTTCTTGCATCTGATGCACAAAAGTTGACGCCAACTCCGACCCGGCGGATGTCTTGGGCGCAAATACAAGATACAAAAGTGGCGCCCGTAGAGACGCAGAGTTTGCTACATCTCATTATAATGTGTGCGTCCTGTAACTCCTCCCTAACTCCTCCTCTCGTCACTGCCCAAGGCTCAAGGTGACGCAAACCGCGCAAAACATGGAACAAAGACCATGATACGTTAATGCGAAGAGACGCAAGATGAAAATGATGCAGTTTGAGTCAATTTGGCTCCAAAATGTCCTTGACATTAATTTTTCTCCTTATTGGGGTTTTTTGTTTGCATTCCTCTGGATCAATAAGTAAGTATAGATATAGGATAAAGTATCTGTTTAGCATAGGTTGAACTTGATGGACGTACGTCTTTTTTCAACCTCATCTACAATGTAACTATGTATATGACACCCCCACCCGCCTACACGAACCCCGCCATCTTTCTGTTCCCGGGTTTTCTCTTTGGCAGCCATTGAAGACATGAGTAATACACAGATCTGGTCTTTTCTCTGCATTGTTCTTGGCGTCTCGCTTCCTCCCCAGTCGCGTTTTTGTTTAATCACGCATTGGTTCTTACAGAGATCATGAGACTAAAGGATTTTATGGCATTTTCCATCATTACACCATATGGTCTTTAACAATATACGTGCACAAGCAACATGACCTACTCCGGAATAACATGGGAACACAGCAGACACACAAACAAACATTGGGAGAATGTCATTTATGCTCACGGTATGCTACTCTGTACATTTATGCTCACGGTATGCTACTCTGTACATTTATGCTCACGGTATGCTACTCTGTACATTTATGCTCACGGTATGCTACTCTGTACATTTTTGCTTTTTCTCCTGTGCCAGGCTCTATAAAACATAAAGGAATCAGAAGGCTAATGTACCCCAAATCTCCGTTCTCCACATTTCCCTGTACAGAAGGGATTAAACAAAAAGCCATTCTATCCCTGTCCTTTAAACTATTAGCAAATACAGACAAGGAATCTGTTGGGATTTATTGCAATGTATTCCTGTCAGATTTACTTATGGGAAGAGAAAGCAGGCACTAAAAAAACCCAGAACATAATCCTTTTTGTGGCCAAGTCTTGCATATTTTGGAACCATAAAGCCTATATTATTGTTTACAAGTTACTGGGAACGAGACAGGCACCAGCTCTCGCTCTTCTGGTTCCAAGTAGAGTTACAGAGTTGGGAGCTAAAATATGGACTTCAAGGGATAATGTAATAAGGGAAGCAGATGCCCGCCCTGACGCAAAAGGGACCTTTTCAAGGAGTTTAGAGGCAATTTGAGTTGAGATTATAGCATGAGTTAGCGAGGAGATAAGGAAAGGCACACATATGTAGGGATTCCGGTTTTCTGGGTTTATTTTTCTCATATAATCATTTTTTTTTCTTTCTGTTTTCCAGGGGGAGGGGGGGAGGAGGGTGGTCGTTTTATTAAAAATATCTGGTCTCGCCAATGTTAACAATGACAACAAATTCACACACGTTTGGATTTGGTGCACTTTTTTTTAGTTTCTATACTGCCCCCGAGATGCCTCTGTCTCTGACCTGTGGGAACGGCTGCCTCAGGAGGCGGAATTTAATATTGAAAGGAAGCTTCATTTCTGCTGGTTATGGGTTGGAACAGAAAGTGCGAGATGATCAGTCGGCGGCGTTTTTATCGTTTTAAACCGGAATCCCTAAATATAAGGGGATGTATCCATTGCTGCATCTGGGACGCAAGTGTTTTCCCACCGTTCTTAGCATTAGAAATGATCACCAAGGATTTTAAATAAATAACACTGGGTGAATTTATAATCTGTATTAAATGTAAGACAACACTTTGCGATGCTGCAGGCAAAGGGGTAACGACCTTGTGACAAGGTTGAAAGGCTCAGTGAAGACACGTTTTGCTTTCTGTTTGATTTTGTATCAGGAACGAGATGCTCATTTAGGGATCTTGATATAAAGTCGGGTTAAGGAAACAACCTGAAGGGAAGCAGCGGCTCAGTGAGTAAAGACACTGGGGCCGATGCACTAAACTCCAATAAGTGGCTTTAAGAGCGCAAAGTGCCCTTTAAGCCCGATAAAGGCTGCAGCGTGATTCACTAAGCAGTGATAACAGCGCTTTATCGCCCTTAAAAGGCATTTTTTCTGCCCTGCATGCAAAATGCGCCCAATTAGGCGAATGCGCAGATTTTTGCCAGTACTTGGGATTTACTAAGCAGCACTAAGTGAATCGTGCTTTAAAAACGCGCCAGAAAAACGTGCCATCTAAAGGCAGGCGCAAAAGAAGCTGGACTTAGAAAAATGTTCTTTGTTTACCTTTTTGCAGGCACACCATCCATACAACAGGCCGGCGGGTGTCCCCGGCTGACCCTGCGGAGGTCCGCGGGGGTGACTGTGGGACTGCGGCACCAATGGTGTGCCCCCCAAAAAAGAAACAATATTTGTTAAAAAAATACACCCCCCTCGCACCCTCCGCCCACCCCCTAACACATACATTACAGCAATGGGCAAAATTACTATTATCCACATACGGCTAATAATGCATTTGCCCATTAAAAATACATTATTCACAATAAATAAAATAAATACATTTTGCACTCACTCCTCTTCTATCAGCGATCGCGCTGTATAACTTTAAGCGCGATAGCAGGGGGGGGGGGAAGGTGCTCACACGATATAGCGTTTTTTGGGTCGGCAGGGCAAAAAGGCGCAAGCTGCCTCAGTGAATAGCGCATTTGGCTTCACCCTTTTGCGCCCGAGCAAAATTTTTCCATTTCAGCATAAAAAATCTGAGCTTAGTGAATCACCCCCACTGACTGGACTGGTACTGAGTTTCAAGCAGGGGAACCTGGTTCAATTCCCGATGTCGGCTCCTTGTCACTTTGGGCAAGTCACTTTATCTCCCTGTGACTCAGGCACCAAAATCATAGATTGTAAGCTCTGCGGGGCAGGGACTGTGATTGTAACAATTCTATGTGCTGCGTACCGCGCGCTGCACTGTAATTGGGAAGCGCTCTCACCCATTGGGAAGCGCTCTCACCCATTGGGAAGCGCTCTCACCCATTGGGAAGCGCTCTCACCCATTGGGAAGCGCTCTCACCCATTGGGAAGCGCTCTCACCCATTGGGAAGCGCTCTCACCCATTGGGAAGCGCTCTCACCCATTGGGAGCGCTATATGAAATAAAGTTATTATTACACACAATAATGTGATGTGTTCACTTTATTTCTCCAGTGAAATGCCAGGGTAGCCAGTCCTCAAGGGCAACCAACAGGTCAGGTTTTCAGGATATCCCTCCTTTGACTGCACCTCCTGTGCTGAAGCAGAGATATCCTGAAAGCCTGACCTGTTGGTAGCCCCTGAGGACTGGAGTTTGCCAACCCTGGTCTGTGTGATGCATTCTGAATGGACTAACAGAATAATACACTGATAAGCGTTTGGAAGGGCGTGCTGTGCAGCTCTGCAGCCTCGGTTTGGAAGGGCGTGCTGTGCAGCTCTGCAGCCTCGGTTTGGAAGGGCGTGCTGTGCAGCTCTGCAGCCTCGGTTTGGAAGGGCGTGCTGTGCAGCTCTGCAGCCTCGGTTTGGAAGGGCGTGTTGTGCAGCTCTGCAGCCTTGGTTTGGAAGGGCGTGCTGTGCAGCTCGGCAGCCTCGGTTTGGAAGGGCGTGCTGTGCAGCTCTGCAGCCTCGGTTTGGAAGGGCGTGTTGTGCAGCTCTGCAGCCTCGGTTTGGAAGGGTGTGCTGTGCAGCTCTGCAGCCTCGGTTTGGAAGGGCGTGCTGTGCAGCTCTGCAGCCTCGGTTTGTAAGGGCGTGTTGTGCAGCTCTGCAGCCTCGGTTTGGAAGGGCGTGCTGTGCAGCTCTGCAGCCTCGGTTTGGAAGGGCGTGCTGTGCAGCTCTGCAGCCTCGGTTTGGAAGGGCGTGCTGTGCAGCTCTGCAGCCTCGGTTTGGAAGGGCGTGCTGTGCAGCTCTGCAGCCTCGGTTTGGAAGGGCGTGTTGTGCAGCTCTGCAGCCTCGGTTTGGAAGGGCGTGCTGTGCAGCTCTGCAGCCTCGGTTTGGAAGGGCGTGCTGTGCAGCTCTGCAGCCTCGGTTTGGAAGGGCGTGTTGTGCAGCTCTGCAGCCTCGGTTTGGAAGGGCGTGCTGTGCAGCTCTGCAGCCTTGGTTTGGAAGGGCGTGCTGTGCAGCTCTGCAGCCTCGGTTTGGAAGGGCGTGCTGTGCAGCTCTGCAGCCTCGGTTTGGAAGGGCGTGCTGTGCAGCTCTGCAGCCTCGGTTTGGAAGGGCGTGCTGTGCAGCTCTGCAGCCTCGGTTTGGAAGGGCGTGCTGTGCAGCTCTGCAGCCTTGGTTTGGAAGGGCGTGCTGTGCAGCTCTGCAGCCTCGGTTTGGAAGGGCGTGCTGTGCAGCTCTGCAGCCTTGGTTTGGAAGGGCGTGCTGTGCAGCTCTGCAGCCTCGGTTTGGAAGGGCGTGCTGTGCAGCTCTGCAGCCTCGGTTTGGAAGGGTGTGCTGTGCAGCTCTGCAGCCTCGGTTTGGAAGGGCGTGCTGTGCAGCTCTGCAGCCTCGGTTTGGAAGGGCGTGCTGTGCAGCTCTGCAGCCTTGGTTTGGAAGGGCGTGCTGTGCAGCTCTGCAGCCTCGGTTTGGAAGGGCGTGCTGTGCAGCTCTGCAGCCTCGGTTTGGGGATGAGAACCCAAATGTATTTTTCATTAGTGTAACAATATAAACAATGTGTTTGTGTAGAGTAGACAATTCTCGGTAAATCAAGCAGATTCGTCCAAATTGGAATTAACCAGACAGTCAGAACTGGGGGGGATAATACATTTGAAAATGGGGAATTTGAAAATATCATTAATGCGCCAAACCCGCCTGCTCATTTCTCTTTTCAAACATTACAGCCTTGGAACCAGTGGGACCCTTAGGAATGAAACCTTGTTATTTTTAGTGCTGAGACCCCCATCCCCTCTGTCCTGGAACAGGATTGTGTTATTTCCCTGGCTCCAGGCTGCCAGCACTCCTCAGCCTCGCTGTTGCAACAATGTTGCGACCCCTTTGGGTTTCTTGGCTTCAGCCAGTTGCCTTGGCAACCCCCCTGCCTTTTGCCAGGATGGACCGCTCCCCCTCCCCTTATCAGGGGGTATTATCCCAGTTAGTTTCCCATCAGCCCAGCCCAGCATGCTGCCTCTGTGTACCAGCAGCCATCCTGGGCTGTCATCGCTACTATCCTGGTAAAGTGACTGATCTTTTACCTATCCCTATATCCTGCATTTATCCCACATCCCACAAGACCCACATCCCCCTTTATTACTCATGTCCCAGTGTTCCCTCAGTACTTTCCCCCCCTTTTTTATTTGTATGTTGTTGCCCCAAATAAACACTTCAGCGAGTAAGAAGGTTCCCTTGCTTGACATATGGGATTGAGTTACCCTGCCTGTCCCTAGGCATCTATCAGGGTGTGTTTGGGCCAGATCACCCTCCCCCGCCTGTCTGAGAAACGTACCTGTGTAGTTATCTTTTTCTATGCTCCTGTCAAGGGAATCAAAATGGCCGCCAAATCTTGCGGGTCCTGTGAGCCAATAGGAAGCCACCATGTCATTCAGTGCAACTTCCTGTTTGATGACCATATAAATACCCAGAGGAATCACTGGTAACTAAACCGGTAAGTATTTCGGGAACCGTGGGGTCCACGGAGGTAACAATCGCTTAGTTCAGCTCCAAAGAACCTCCCACTCCAGAACCAATGCTGAAAAAAAAAATATTTTTTGGGGTGAGATTGATGCTTAAAGTCCAAAATGAACTACTCGGAGTGGCATGTTTAAGGGAATAAATGTGGGGGGTTGGCATTATTATTGGGGGGAAAAAAACGTATTTTAAAATATGTATTTTGTAACGTTTAAAGTTCCCATAGTTCCCATTTAGAGGGTTTTCCTGATCTTTGCCGCTTACCTGGCTTTTGGTTAATCCCTTTGTGATAGAGCAGTTGGTAAATTGTTGTACATACAGGTGAGTTGACCCATCGTTAATTAATTTCAACTAATTCTGCTGCTGCCCATCGCCCCGAACAATAAGGACCAGGTAAGGTTAGAATGACAAACGTATCCATATACACAAAGGGAGCAAACAAGTGACATTATTAATTTAAGGGGGAATTCATCTTTTTAAGTAAATAAATGACACTCCTAAATAATAGCAATATAAACATTTTATTTGGCTACTTTGAGCAGCTGCCCCTTTAGCAAACCTTTTGATGCTGTCCGCAGACATTCCTACCTTTCTGCGGACTGCGGAATGCCCGAGGTAACTCTTCATGTATTTTTCCCCTGGTAAAATATCTTCTAAATAAATAAATGATATTGCTATCTACAATCACGTGTTAAAATGCCGGTACCTAAAGACCTACGATTAAGGTCGGTTATGGTTAGGTGTATATTTTATAAATATATGTAACAGTATTATGTGATTCTATTGATCTATTACAGGGGGGCGCATACTGGGGGGCGCAAGATTTTCTAGGGGGGGGGTGCGGCGGTTACAGAGGCCCGCGCTCTTCCCCAAGGCACTTAAATGAAATGCCGGGGATCTGCCACTTCCCTTACCTTGTCCACGGCAACACGGCATCAAATGATGCCGCAGGGTCATGTGATGTCACGTTGCCATGTCACATGACCCCGCTGTGTCATTTAACGCTGGAGACAAGGTAAGGAGGGGGCGCGAGCAGGGGGGGGGGCGCAGGGGTAAAAGTTTGCGCATCCCTGATCTATTACACTTGTTTATTTCACTTTCTTTTGTATTAAATCAAGGGTGGCCAACTCCAGTCCTCAAGGGCCACCAACAGGACAGGTTTTAAGGATATTCCTGCTTCAGCACAGGTGGTGCAGTTGTTGACTGAGCCACCTGTGCTGACGCAGGGATATCTTTAAAACTTGTTGGTGGCCCTTGAGGACTGGAGTTGGCCACTCCTGTATTGAATCAACTGCTGTTTGGCGAATTGATGACTATATGTGTGCTTTAATGTATTGTGTGCACCTCAGGAAAGGTCCATATAGGGCCTGAAACGGTGTCACTGTTCCTACTGTTTCTGTACAATAAATCTGCTGTGAAAGGAGCAATCAGAGACATATCCTACATGAGCTTCTTTAGCAAAATAAATCAGTTCTGTAGTATTAGATAATACTTACTGCATTTAAAAAATATATTATTCAACTCTTTTGATGAGTTTTCATACACTGAGCATCCTTTGATTTCTATAGCAGGTTTAGCCCACCTCCCCAGCAGTGCAAGATCTTTGCCACACTTTCCTGTCGGTGATACTTTGATGCCAATATTCCCAGCAGTTTGAGCTGCAAACTGTAACAATAGATAATGTTACCTTAGTAATATATGGATACATTGTAGCTGCTGAGTTACACTAACTGAAGGATTGGATAAAACTGAAAGGCAGCCATTTACTGAACCCTGGGAAGTAGAATCCTTGCTGATCGATAACGGGAGCACCAATCAATTGGCAGCTTAGGTAATTCGTTTTCAATTAAGGTAATCGAAGGCTGTATATATATATATATCAAAACAAAACAAAAATAGTAAAGGAGCGCCTAATGCAACAACCTGCCTAACTGTGAATAAGTAGCCAACTGCGTTTATACAACCTATGGGGTGGCTAAAGTGAAATAATGTAATTGTAAAACCCTATGTAATTCTAAGATAAAAATGTGTAATAACTTTAATACAAAGTGTACATAACAAAATTGTTAAAAAATGCTCCTGGAAAAAAATGTGTGTTGAAATGTAAAAAATATCTTGAATGAAATAAAAATTATAAAAAAATAAAAAGTAATAAAAATATGAAAAAATGAATATAAAAACTTTTTTTTCCAAAAAAAACTTTTAAAACCTTAAAAGTCACAGAGTCCTGTTCCAAATGAATGCATCCAGGTATAGGCAGCCCGTTTATAAGGGATCACAACTCCCTAGGAATACCTATGAAAGAAAAAAGAAAAGAAAACAGGCGCACACCTAGTGCATTAAAGTTTAACAATAATTTTATGGAACATTTAAAACCAGACAAATGCCCACTCACAAGTAAAGCGTTATTTGAAAGCAGTTATGAGATTGGCCCTCATATGCCAGTGGTGCCGTTCGAGCCTGCAATGGTGTCCTCTCGTGTGCGGTTATATATTTATATATATATAAATGAAAAATATATATATTTTTTAAGTGCCTCTTGATTTGATCATACAAGTTTTTATGTAGGGATCTACTTTGCTTGAGTATAGCTGTCCCTTGCCTTTGCATATCTACAATCACAGCACAGAGTACACTCCTTCCCACCTCCCCCATCTTCTTGTATCATGTACATGTGTCAGTCTCTGCTTTATCCAGCTAATGAAAACATATCTGGCGAAACAAGCCAGTGGCGTGTGTGCGTATGTGTGTGCGCGTGTGTGTGCGTGTGTGTGCATGTGTGCGTATATGTGTGTGCGTATGTGTATGTGCGTATGTGTGTGTGCTGTGTGTGCGTGTGTGTGTATGTGTTTGCGTGTATGTGTGTGCATATGTGTGTGTGTGCGTGTATGCGTATGTGTGTGCGTGTGTGTGCGTGTATGTGTGTGTGTGCGCGTATGTGTGTGTGTTTGCGTGTGTGTGTTTGCGTGTGCGTATGTGTGTGTGTATGCGTATGTGCGTGCGTGTGCGTATGTGTGTGTGCATATGTATGTGTGTGCGTCTGTGCGTATGTGTGTGTGTGTGTGTGCGTATGTGCGTGTGTGCGTATGTGCGTGTGTGCGTATGTGTGTCTGGGCCTATTTTACTGACATCCAACTTGATAAAAGCAGGAATGCATATCAATAGTAGCCGTAATCTGGCTGCTTCTCAGACAGACGTTGCATTCATTAATCTGTATTTGCCCTGCAGCTATCATGATTTCACCATTTATTCTTCCAAAGCATTTTTTTAAATCAGTTTCCTTAGAGAAGACAGCTTCGGTCAAGGGGAATTTACACAACCTCGATACTTCAAACACCTCCGCCGGCCTCGTCCAGCCCGAGACAAAGATGTTTTCTTTTGAGTGCAGATGCATGTCAGTTCCAGCAGAAAGCGGCGTTGCAGGTTTCGACCGTGTAAAGAGACCATCCTGCGTGTAAAGAGACCGTCCTGCGTGTAAAGAGACCGTCCTGCGTCTAAAGAGACAGTCCTGCGTGTAAAGAGACCGTCCTGCGTGTAAAGAGACCATCCTGCGTGTAAAGAGACCATCCTGCGTGTAAAGAGACCGTCCTGCGTGTAAAGAGACCGTCCTGCGTGTAAAGAGACCGTCCTGCGTGTAAAGAGACCGTCCTGCGTGTAAAGAGACCGTCCTGCGTGTAAAGAGACCATCCTGCGTGTAAAGAGACCGTCCTGCGTGTAAAGAGACCGTCCTGCGTGTAAAGAGACCGTCCTGCCCGGGAGAGAGGACTGAAGGCAATGACGAGTTTAACCATTTGTGACTCAGAAGGACCGGCGACCCCCCTGAATGGCACTTTAGTCGGGTGGGGGGGGGGAGGGGGTCTCCCGAGGGGGCGTGAATGGAAGTGGGGGATACTACACTTATGTCGCGATCGCGTCACTTGATTTTCCCTGTAGAAAACAAGCATTTCTGGCTCTTTATATCAGGGAGTGCTGAAAGAGCCTGGCAGTATGGGGACAGGGTACGTTTTGGGCACTGGAGGGGTTAATAGGTGACATGTAGCTGATTGACACATGGTAAACATGGTTGGAGTTTTTTTTCCCCCTACAATTTTAATCTAATGTTTTTTGGTGATGAAACTGTCAGTCATCAATATTGGTATCTTAAGCACTGCTCCCTTGTTTACAAAGTGGTTATAAAGCCATCATTAGCCAGACAGATAATCATCAGTAGCCGATCTGCTGGAATCCAGTGTTCCCGGGGACATTTCAGAGCAGGGACTCCTTTTCCGAAATGTTACTTTTATGTCTGAAGCACTTATTCCCATGATCTGTTATTTGTATTATTTGTTATTTATATGATTATGTCACGTGTATTACTGCTGTGAAGCGCTGTGTACATTAATGGCGCTATATAAATAAAGACATACATACATACTTACATTCATACATACTTTCTTTCATACATACTTACATACATACATACATACACTCATACATACATTCATTCATACACACATACATACATACATACACTCATACATACATACACTCATACATACATACACTCATACATACACTCATACATACATACACTCATACATACATACACTCATACATACATACACTCATACATACATACATACATACATACATACACTCATACATACATACACTCATACATACATACACCCATACATACATACACTCATACATACATACTTACATACATACATACTTACATACATACATACATACACTCATACATACATACACTCATACATACATACATACATACACTCATACACTCATACATACATACACACACTCATACATACATTCATACATACATACATACATACATACATACACTCATACATACATACATACATACACTCATACATACATACATACACTCATACATACATACATTCATACATACATACACTCATACATACATACATACATACACTCATACATACATACATACACTCATACATACATACACTCATACATACATACATTCATACATACATTCATACATACATACACTCATACATACATACACTCATACATACATACACTCATACATACATACATTCATACATACATTCATACATACATACACTCATACATACATACATACATACACTCATACATACATACATACATACATACACTCACTCATACATACATACATACATACATACACTCATACATACATACATACATACATACATACATACACTCATACATACATACATACATACATACATACATACATACATACATACATACATACATACACTCATACATACATACATACATACATACACTCATACATACATACACTCATACATACATACATTCATACATACATTCATACATACATACATACATACATACATACATACATTCATACATACATACATACATACACTCATACATACATACACTCATACATACATACACTCATACATACATACATACATACATACACTCATACATACATACATACATACATACACTCATACATACATACACTCATACATACATACATTCATACATACATTCATACATACATACATACATACATACATACATACATACATACATACATACATACACACACACATACATACATACATACATTCAAACAACAGGAAAAGGGAGACCAAAAAGCGCACCAGCAAAAACGGAGCAGGAAGGACCCAAAACGAAAAAATGATTAAAAGGGCACTTTAATGTGACAGACACCCATCCAACGCGTTTCGAACGTCACAGCGTTCTTTTTGAAGGATAAAACACAATGTAATAACATCCATTAAATACCCTCTTACCTGTGGGCCGTTTCGCGCCAAAAAAACGGAACCTGATGACGTCATGATGCTACGCGCGTCATCGCGCATGCGCAGAGTGACCCAGTGCCGTTCTAAGGGCAAAGCAAGTCCCACAAGCAGTATGGCCATCTTGGTTAAGGGCAAGCCATAGAAAATCACTGCCCCATTAATACAATAAACATCCCTATGGCGCATACATACATCTAGGTTCTAGATATACATTGTATGTTATGCAGTATTCATGTATTTACATGTTTTTCAAGTTATTTAGATGTTTTAAATTACTCGTAAATTTGTGTCTATATATTTTATATACCCTTATTTTCCCATTATGTGTTAGCATAAGATGTAAGTTATTATTGTTATTTTTACATTTTCCCTTATGAATAGAATGCCTTTCTTCTTCTTTTTTCTATTTTTCTTAAACTTTTGATTTTAGCTTTGTTGATGTTTGCATCGCCGCAATGCGCATGCGCAGTGATTAGCACTGCATGTATGCGCCATAGGGATGTTTATTGTATTAGCGGGGCAGTGATTTTCTATGGCTTGCCCTTAACCAAGATGGCCATACTGCCTGTGGGACTTGCTTTGCCCTTAGAACGGCACTGGGTCACTCTGCGCATGCGCGATGACGCGCGTAGCGTCATAACGTCATCAGGTTCCGTTTTTTGGCGCGAAACGGCCCACAGGTAAGAGGGTATTTAATGGATGTTATTACATTGTGTTTTATCCTTGAAAAAGAACGCTGTGACGTTCGAAATGCGTTGGATGGGTCTCTTGTCACTGTCACTGTGAACATTCTGAACACATGATACATAAAGCTTGGCCCCCTGCAGACGCACTTACCAAAACTCCCTCCTACTGTCTCTGTACGTTCTCCCTACCTACCAATTAGACTGTAAGCTTCTCTGGACAGGGACTCCTCTTCCTTAATGTTACTTTTATGTCTAATGCACTTATTCCCATGATCTGTTATTTATATTATCTGTTATTTAATCGATTACCACGTGTATTACTGCTGTGAAGCGTTATGTACATTAATGGTGCTATATAAATAAAGACATACAATACAATACAATTAAAGTGCCCTTTTAATCATTTTTTCGTTTTGGGTCCTTCCTGCTCCGTTTTTGCTAGTGCGCTTTTTGGTCTCCCTTTTCCTGTTATTGCATATCTATAGCTGCACAGCTTGCCTACCTACCACCAGGATATGAGTATTGCTTATTTTCAGGGGAACCTGCCGATGAGACTGAGGGTGAGTGGGCTTGTACCATCTACCACCTGTCTTCAGGAGGATAGTACCCATACTATTGCACATAAGTACTATATTATTCTTATTAGTACCCTGGTTTAGTGGTTTGGCTTATTTTATTCATTGCACCTGCATTAGAGCGCTTTAGCCACTTTCCACAATACATTCAAACAATACTAGCTCCCTTAAAAAAAAGCACAAGAACGCATCAACATTTAACCCCTCCATCACTGGAGAGGGCCGCAGCCTGTGGTGGAAGTTGCGGTTAACCCCTTCACTGGCCAGGCTGCCACTTGGAATAATACACTGAAGAATAAGGCCCCTAGGATCACACAAAATGGAACAAATGCTTCAGGGAGCTGCCTGTAAAATGAATAAGGAATCTCAATGATTGCCTGTGATCCCGGGGAGGAAACTGATCACATGTTACAGGTGACGTGTTCCCCTGTAAGAGCGCTGGAGATTTCTTCCAACAGCATATCGTGTTGAGAAACAAAGACGAAACCACATAGGTGCAATCTATAAAAGGACCCCCACTGCAGTGTGTGCTGTATGTCCCGTCAGCCATAACATGCCTATTTATTTCTGTATTAGTATTTACATATGTTACCAGGAATCGCATCTCACTGTTACATACATCCTGGGAAGCCACAGGTGTGCAATCACCCGGGCCCGTGTTTCAACATGGGGTCCAGATCACGTCCCCGTGCCGGAGAAGATTTTTGTGTCGGTCATTTCAATGGAGCTGATCTCTTCTCCAGCAATGGGAAGTGTTAGCATGAAAAAAGGCAATTTACACATTTGTAAAATACTTTTTTTTTTAGAGATGCCAATGGCTGCTGCTCCTGTTTTTCTTCACATCGTAGTATGATACGCAGGAAAAAAGGGACCCCTTTCGTTTCCCATCATATCTTATCTATTTCTCGCTCAATCCCCCGGAAAATGTGCACAATTGTAGGTCTGTTCTGCAGATTAACCCTGGAAGAAGTACAATGTAAGACAATCAACTGATTGCTAACTAAACTGATGTCACTGTATTATGTCAACAAGTACCAGATGCACTGCGGGAGGTGCGTGTTCATTAAACGAGACATAGGAGATTTTCCTTTGTAAAGGTGTTAAACTGTTGTAATCTAATCTGAAATACAAAGATTACTCTAAAGTTTGAGTTCAAAGTGTGTTCAAAATCCCCTCCTCCTCGCGCGCCCGAAGACGAGAACGCCACTGATTGCATCATAGATAACGCGCTGATCCAGCTGTTCCCACCGGTGAACGATACAAATTCGTTTTTTTTCCCGTCCTAGCGGTTATCCGTTATCAGGAAACCCTTTGTTCTCAACTCAAGCCCTTTGTAACGTGCTTATAGTCTTCGCTCACCACCATTTTGTAACTATGCGCTCGATGAGGTCATCACGCCATCACCAATTCCAAAGACTATTTATTAGATTGTCAAATCATTCTTAAATGTAATAAATCTCTGTGACAGTCCTGGAACTGCTCCCATTTCACGAAAATGTTGCGATTTTTTCCGGCAACCTGTGACGGAAAATAAAAAGTGTCTTGTTTTTTCTGAACACGGCGAATACACAAGTATGGGGCAAATGCCTTTCCAGGGCTCTAGCTATCAAAGGCGGCAAAACGAGTGCACTAGAATTGCGCCAAATAGATAAAGGGGAAAGACGTCCGATTTGTTTCCCGTGCTCTGTTCTGGTTTTGCAGTTTTGGTTTTGGTGGCTTTCGGAAGCGTGGACATGTTTTTACTGAGGGGCAGTTTCTCTGTAATTCAGTCATTGCTAACGCACTGATTATTATCGCTTATTTCGAAGAGCGCCAACCTATTCTGCGGCGCAGTACAAAGCGGGCCCAGAGATTGAATGATTACATAAGCAGCGTTACAGACAAATAAGGACAGACCTGCGCAGATACAGAGCGGTAATGAGGGGACACGCTCTTGAGAGCTTCCAATTTAGAGGGGGGATAGTGAATAATCCCCAGTGTCTGTTATGGCCTCAATACGCTTCTATAAAAAGAAAGAAATATATACTGTATATATACGGTTGCATTAAATAGAAATATCCGTGTTAGTCCGGCTGCGATAGTGCAGAGTAAATGAGTACTTCAGTACTTCAGTACTTCAGTATTGGGTGATACCTTTTTATTTGGACTAACAATAATTACTTTATTTCATTTCAATAACTTATTTTGCGTACTTTATTTCATAATGCGCTTTCCCCCCAATGGGACCCACAGTCGCAGTATAGCGCGCGGTACGCAGCACGTAGAGATTTATAGACGCAGAACTCGACCTGAGGAGAACTCTCGAAAGCTCGTCTTATAATATTAATTGCTAGTCCAAATAAAAAAGTATATATATATACAGTGGTTCAAATCACAAAAAAATCTACTCGCCACCTAGTACCAAACGTGTGCTGCTTGGGCCAATATTTACTGGCCCGGGGGTTAAATCCACTCGCCCGGGGCGAGCAAATGTATAGGTTTGTCGAACACTGTATATATATATATTAACACACACAACCCCAGTAAGCACTTAATGGGAACCCCTGAGCCCCCACAGAATATATATATGTATATGAGTGTCAAAAAGGAGAGCAGTTGAGTGTGGCACATATATATATATATAGAAACAACACAGAAGCCCAATGCTACATCCCAATGACAAAAATACACAGTAAAATATCTATATGCTCTCTTGAAGTAGGGTAATTTAGTTTAACCCTTTGGCCAAAGCATTGCAAGCCCCACCCACTTCCCAAGTGAGCAGGTCCTTTCATTCTGCTGGATACAGATCCAATGTTGGTCTTTCTCCCTCCTAACAGAGGTAAATGAGAATTTTAATCCTAATAGAGGTATATTAGTATTTTATCTGGTAGTATTAGGACTTCCGAACAGGTGTCTGCCTTGTCGTGGCTCACAAGCTTACAACGCTTTGGCGAAGGGGTTAAACTAAATTACCCTACTTCAAGAGAGTATATAGGTATTTTACTGTATATTTTTGTCATTGGGATGTAGCATTGGGCTTCTGTGTTGTTACTATATATATATATATATATATTATTATATATTATTATATATTATTATTTTTTTAATACAAAGAGCCTAATAATTTTTTTTAAAAAGCAGCACACACAACTGACGTAAAAAAAAAAAAAAATCTTTTTCCCCCCTAACAATTTATTAGCTTGCTTAGAAAGATGACGTTAAAAAAAAGAAGAACCTTTTTACACTGATCTTTTTTGTTCTCGCGAGAAAGGAACGTGGCGTTATCGGCTTTGGGACTTGTGACCTGAATTCTCATTAGATACTAACGGTAACGCCAGAACGACTTTACTACCGAGAGCAAATTTCCAATTTCCAAATTTCCAATTTCCAAAAGAGATTAGGTGAAGATCGTCAAAATTCTCCAGGGAGCTTGGTTACCATGGAAACATTGACGCTGTTTTTGACAAGGATGGGAAACCTGGTCCCCAGAGCTGATGGGAGATACTTACCGCTGAAAGAAGCGCGGTCCTGGCGACAGGGAAACAATGTCCCGCGTGATGCTGGCAACATGGAAGCCGTGGCTTCCTATTGGCCCGCTTGGCACTGAGGGTTTTAACTATAGCGCAAGCAGGGAGGTGCAAGGGCGCCTTTACAGCTCCCACGAATTGGTATCGCGCGTACCGAGGCCCCGCGCTCTTCCCCGCAGCAATGAAACTGATTGTCGGGGGAGAGAGCACTCTGTATGAGACTAGCGCTTCTCTTCGATGTCCCAGTATCAGGTGACACAGTGATGTCACATGGCACCGCGTCACCTGACGTCACGCCGTTGATAGGGAGGGCTGGTAAAAGTTGCACTCCCCAATCAACATTTCTGATGGTGCCCCTTGGGTTTCAACACCAGAAAGTATCAGAATGGCCTTTTCCAGTAACGATTTGGGGGGCTCCCAGAGATAGAATGAGTGCGGTTCAGGGCTGGGGACGGTGGGAGCTGCTGCTTTATTCCTATGGAATATTCCGTCGGCATTCATTCACGTCGGTTCTAGGAGTGACTGCTCCTTTAATGAAACATTAGGTAGTCCCACAATGTGGTAAAACATTGAAAAATGACAGTGAAAACGTGTTCCAGACAGCGATTAAGGAGCGTCGCTATGGAGCCGGAGCGTGTAATAATAAGATAATAGGATTATCCATTTCTTGCCTAGTTTGCATCATTTTCTCTTCTCTTTGTTACCATCAATGGTACCGCCAGGTGTGAGCCGGCACTAACTTCACCTGCAGGCCTTGCACCCGAGGTACGAAGCACTGACCGATGTGGAGAGAACCGCGAAACCTGGAGATATGTATACCATTGCAACCCAGAAACCTTAATGCATATCACCACTCACTATTACAGGAGGGTCGGTTATCCCAGACAATGCTAGCGCCGGATAGTCAAGCGCAGTGAAGCGAAAACCCATTTTACCATAGGATCAACGTTATAAATTGAGGTTACGTTCCTGCCCAAGGCAAAGAAGGCCTTTTTAACACTAAATGACCCTGAACATTGTACTCACAGTACACACAGTAATTATGATTTAGAAACATGCACTTATGAAATATAATTGTATATACGCTTGCAATACTGTACTGTGCACTATTGAAGAAAAAATTAGCACTAATACAAAATGTGACATCTTAAATATTTTTGTCATGTCGGATATGAGCGTTGGATAAGGTGTTTTGGCGTCGGAAAACTGCCCATTGGTATGTGTTATAAAGCGTCAAATATGCCGTTGGTCGGAAAGTGAAATGTCGGAAAGTGAGGGCCGCCTGTATTGTATTCTCCATTTAATTGGGGCCAGTGGCAGGTATCAAGCTCTGAGATTGGGTGGGACGGTTTACAATAAATGTATTTCTTTCTTTTGTTGATAGCATGTACGCTCCCCAGCGCTGGGATCTCCTGCCCCATTGTGTTATTGTCGTACATTGTGATCCATTTTTTTATTCCTTTACTTTCACCCCTATTGTACTACGCTGCAGATCATGTTGGCACAATGTAAAAAAAATGCTAATATACAGGGCTAACCGCAAGAGAACAGCGTGACGGGACGCCGAAATCCAGTATGAGTGACATCATAATGAGTAACATGGGGGAGTTCCCAGCACTCAAAGCTACGATAGCAACAATGTTTATCAAAAAACCTAATGTTTTATAGTAGAGTTTACGTAAAGCCAACATACATATATAGACAATGTGGTAACCTTATAATCACAACAAGAGATGCAAAAAATGCAACACCCAGTTACTTAACTCAAAGAACTAACTAGCTCACAGCGATCAAAACACATAAAAAGGGGTGTGCACAATATAATCAACACGGGAGACACTTTAAGGGGGACAAGGACAAAGGGGAAGGGGGGAAGGGAAAGGAAAAGACAGGGGAATAAGGGGGGCAATGTTTCGGGGCTCCTAGCCCCTTCTTCTGTCCCGTTCCCTAGAATCAGTTCAATCTAGGTACTTCCTTTTTCCCTGTACAAAACAAGTGCTCCCAAATAAGCCAAACAAACACAAGAAATACAAATGAGAATATAAAACTGTCTGTAGACAAGGATCCCAAAATGGGAGATGAAGCACAAAAGGACTAAAGATACAAAAGGATCAAACCAACTGGTGCCACAGACTGCCAGACGCCTGCGAGTATTACACTTATTCTTATACTATAGCTTTATTGCCTTTAAGGGTTCTGTCATAGCATTGTGTATACCTCATTATAAGGAAGAGGCTGGTTCTCGGGCATATTTGTTCCTAGAATACTGTGTGGACATTGCTGCTCTATGTGGCACAGCCTATTTATACTGTATGCCCTTAGCACTTCTTGTTTTGTACAGGGAAAAAGGAAGTACCTAGATTGAACTGATTCTAGGGAACGGGACAGAAGAAGGGGCTAGGAGCCCCGAAACATTGCCCCCCTTATTCTCCTGCCTTTTCCTTTCCCTTCCCCCCTTCCCCTTTGTCCTTGTGCCCCTTAAAGTGTCTCCTGTGTTGATTATATTGGGCACAACCCTTTTTATGTGTTTTGATCGCTGTGAGCTAGTTAGTTCTTTGAGTTAAGTAACTGGGTGTTGCATTTTTTTGCATCTCTTGTTGTGATTATAAGCTTACACATTATCTATGTATGTTGGCTTTACGTAATCTCTACTATAAAACATGACTTTTTTTGATAAACATTGTTGCTATCGTAGCTTATTTAAGTGCTGGGAACCCCCCCCCCCCCCCCATGTTATATATTGTAACTTTGGGGGATACTAGGGTTCCTCTTTGTTCCCGTGCACCATTTCTATTTTTATCTCTCAGTACGCTTTAGTTTTAGGTGCTGCTAAAAACTACATACACTTTGACATCATAATGAGTGATGAATGATTTGCTAACGCTTCGAGCTGAATGGGATCTCCTGTTTGGCCGCTATATTCTTTGGTTTTATCATCTCTGCGCTTGGTCCGGGCGGGAAAGACATGCGCTGAGTTAACAAGTAGCGGTGGGAGAAAAAGAAACGCGTATAGGGGTGGGGGTCATGGGATTATGAGAAGATCAGGCAGTGTCCTAACTTTCTTATTTTATCATTTTGTACGGGACATCTATCTGCGACTGTTACACTCGGGTAGAAATCTCTTACATTTTTATGTCAGATTTAATTACAGTCATTTTAAATTCAGGCAATTCTGCGTCCCGACCGACCTGTCCGGGACAATGAAATTAAATAAGGGACACATCCCGTATATACGGGACGCCTGGCAACCCTAAGCAGCGAAAACAGAGGGGTCCGCAACCATTGCGAAAGGTTCGCACATCTGCTTACAGCTACTCGTCCTCTACAGCAGGGGGATCAACACCAGTCCTCAGCACCCACTCCCCACCCCCCCAACAGGTCAGGTTTTCAGGATATCCCAGCTTCAGCACAGGTGGCTCAATCAGTCCCTGCTTCAGTACAGGGGGCTCAATCAGTCCCTGCTTCAGGACAGATGGCACAATCAGACTCTGCTTCAGCACAAGTGGCTCAATTAGACCCTGCTTCAGCACAGGTGGCTCAATCAGACCCTGCTTCTGCTCCGGTGGCTCAATCAGAGGCTCAGTCTTTGACTGAGCCTCTGACTGAGCCACCTGTGCTGAAGCTGGGATATCCTGAGAACATGTCCTGTTGGGGGTGGGGAGGGCTTGAGGATCAGAGTTGAGCCCCCCCTGACCTACACTACACATAATAGGAAGGTTGAACTTTCGCGTGTCTCGCTGCTTATCTCTCTTCCACGTTCCTATGCGCGAGTTAAGTACTGTAATGGCATTCAATTTGTCCGCCTGAGACGCTCTGTGCAAAAAACGTGCAGCAGATGCTAAATGACAGGCCAGCCAATTACTGACATACTGCTTCTTACACGGGCTCCTGTTCACCGTATTCCCTTCCTGCGTGTGTGTCTCGTAACGATTACCTCAGGTCGGAGGCCTTCTCTGAGCAAATCCATTTGTAATCATTTGTTTACCTATGCGATCACGGCCTTCTCCAAAGGCCTCTTGCCACTTCTCAGAAGTATGTGTAATTGCCGTGGCCCAAAACATACTTCCCTTTGTAATAACCGTTCCTCTCCCCTTCTGTTCTTTGTTATGCTTGATATATTTGGTACAACTTCAGCAAATATTCCTTCAAAGGTTCTTCAAATAGAAAAAGCAGTTCCACCAGAAATCTAATCCTACAATTATATAATCTGCAGGCAAAGGGGCCTGGTTCTTTTTTTCTGGTCGACATTCTCACGAGATCATTTCGGCACAGACAGTTGGAAATCGACGTCTGCAAAAAGAGAAGACAGTGTTTTTGTTTACACAAACAAATACGGAATAGTAGATGATATTCAAGTGAATGAGATTGTACAGTTCTGGGCTACGTAAGACTTAAAAGCAGCAGCCTGCCATTTTTTTTTAATTGTTTGCCCTATCCAACGCTGTGTGTATTTCTAAAGTATTATGCTTCGTTCAGGAGATATAAGCGTTTGAAATATTAAGTGTCCAGGGCTTATTAAAATAAAGCTCTCTCCGGGGCCCAGTGCGGCCTAAAGATTACCGGAAGCTTGAAATGAAGAAAATCATGGGTTTTTTTACACGAAAAAAGAGCAGATTGCAAGATAGTAACATTATAGGAGTTAAACTCATATCGGCTTGTGGGAGAGGGGGGTTTAATGGTACAATTCTGATTATAGCGGATGTGAGACTAGTAAAGTTTATTAAGACTATAGTGGTCCCGGCTATAATGTCCCGGCTACAGAACCGGGGCAAAACTGGCAAATTTATCAACCAAGGAAATCCCCATTACTTAGTTATTTATTTATAAAAATGTTTTACCAGGAAGTAATACTTTGAGAGTTACCCTCGTTTTCATGTACTGTATGTCCTGGACATAGAGTTGATAACAAATAATACATGGTTACAAATACAATTACATAAGTGAACAGGGTATACATTATATACAAGACATTGCATGCACTGTTAGAGATAATATATATTATAGGCGTATGTAACAGTTACAGACCAGATTAAAATGTGGGACAGCGTTGGTTATGAAAGAACTTAGACTGGTGGCGGCTGTGAGAGTCTCCGGTAGACTGTTCCAGTTTTGGGGTGCATGGTAAGAGAAGGAGGAGCGGCCGGATACTTTGTTGAGCCTTGGGACCAAGGTTTATTCATTGCCATTTTTTCCTTAAATAAATCTGGTGCAGTTTTGTTATACAATATGTGGTTGTGCAGCCACTAGCTTGTATGGGGCCCAGGACTCAGAGTTAACCCAGGGGCCCAAAATATTGACCCAGGAGCCCAAGTAGGGTTGCCAAACGGCTTTTCCAAAAATATTGGACACAATGGTGAAAGGTACAACGCACTCGATACACACACACTCAAAACACACACATACACACGCTCAAGTGACACATACCTCTCTCTCCGCTCCATGCTGTTTTCTCCTCTCCTTGGTCCCCCTCAGGCTCCTGACACCTCCTCCTGATTGGCTGCATTACCCATTACCTCGCTGGGCATGTATGTGGATACCGGTATTACACCTCTGGGCGTGTATGTGTATACCGGTATTACCTCTCTGGACATAGTGACCTGAACGGCTTGGGGGGCCGCGGGATTTCCCCGAGCAGGAAGAGAACAGGGCTGCTGCTAGGGGGCTGGGCAGCTTCCTCCATCCTGATTGGCTGCTGCAGGTTAATGCAGCCAATCAGGAGGATGTGTCACGAGCCTGGGGGTGAGGCCAAGGAGAGGAGGAAACAGCATGGAGAGGTGAGAGGTGTGTGTGTTGAGCACGTCGCACCTTTCATCATTGTGTCCAGTAGTTTTGGAGAAACCACTTGGCAACCATATCAGCGAGGCTAACGTGCCCTTTTGAAAGTTACAAAAAGAGAATTTTCCACTCCATTAATTCACTTCCCGCGCTTTCAAACAGCAGCGTGAGATTTACTGTCAAATAGCAAATCAAATATTCACACCAAAGACTTGCGTTAACGCATTACCGGGTTCTAGATGGCGCAGTAAGTACATCCAATATAAACAGTACTTGTAATTAAAAAAATAAAAATTTGTGACCAAAAAGCTACAACCAAAAAAAACACAAAATCTAAATTCACCCAATATTTCGTTAGTATTAACCATCTCTTATTACCTATATCATGCTAAAAATCCTGCACACCTTAAACTATTTCTAATATTTCCTTTAATTTGGGGTTGTGGGCAAGCTTCTCATACGTTGGCCAGAATATGAAACTGAAACCCCAAATTAAATGAAATATTAGAAATAGTTTATGAAGTATGTTGATCCAGGGAGAAATCTGATTGCCATTATTTGGTGTCAGGAAGGAACGTATTTTTCCCCTTATGATATGTCACTGGCGTTTCTTCTTTGCTTCCTCTGGATCAATATACTGTAAATACAAATATGGGCTAAGTATCTGTTGTCTAAATTTAGCACAGGTTTTACTTGATGGACGCATGTCTTTTTTCAACCTCATCTATGTAACGATGTAACGATGTGAAGGCTTTCATGCAGTGTTAAAACGAATTTTTGGGTTTTAGTGAAATCCCCATAACAGATAGAAGTTAATTCATATTTTTGGACGGATGGAGACCACCTTGGTTAAGGTCCGGCTCACTTACTCCAGGTAATAGGCAAATGGCATAAAATACATTTACGTTTAGGTAAAGTCTCCTTCCATGAAAACGACAGGGAGAAGCAGGAGGAATTCAGCTCAGAGGACAAGCTTACAAAGGATAACATTAGAAGTTAGTTATTGCCTGATCTGGGGTTACCTCTGCGCTGTGGACAACTCCTCAAACTTTGCCCAAAATATGTAACTAAAACCCCAAATAAAATGAAATATTAGAAACAGTTTCAGATATGTAAGCTTTTCTGAAGAATTATGTTGAATTATGAATTATGCAGAACTGTAAGTGATAGGAAGGGGTTAATCATGAATTTTGAATTGGAGTGAATCTGGATGTGTGTTGATCTTGTGTTATTTTGTATGGGATTTGATTACTTTTATTTCATTTTTAACTACCAAATACCTGTTTAAAAATATACGCCTGCCTTGGGAAAATTGGAGAAGAAAAAAAAACCTGTTACAAATGTGTGTTTAGGCATTTCTTAATCTTTCTGCAAAGGGGCTTCCCTTTCCAATAAACTTTTCTGCCACATTTATGTTCAGTGATTAATGTTCATTACTTACTTAGATTGTAAGCTCTGCGGGACAGGGATCCTTTTCCTAATGTTACTTTTATGTCTGAAGCGCTTCTTCCCATTACGTGTTATATTATTAAGTCATGTGTATTACTGCTGTGACACGCTGTGTGCATGGATGGCGCTATATAGTCGAAGACTGAGCCACTGATTGAGCCCCCTGTGCTGAAGCAGGGATATCGTGAAAACCTGACCTGTTTTTGGCTCTTGAGGACTCTTGGTTACCCCCGGTATACACGGATATAACAAATACCTTCACATAGAAAGGATGTTGATCCAGGGAGAAATCTGATTGCCATTACTGGAGACAGGAAGGAATTGATTTATTCCCCTTAGGAGACATAATGATGTAATGTTTCACTGGGGTTATTTGTTTGCCTTCCTCTGGATCAATAGAAATATACAGTAAGTAGGATGGACATCTCCGTAGTCTAAATTTAACATAGTATGCACTCGATGCACATATGTCTTTTTTCAACCTCGTCTTCTATGTAACTAAAATTACTGTCTGTGTATTTATTGAGCTCAATTAGCTGAACAACAAATGTATTGATTGCTTAGAAATAGGCAACAGTATTCTCTATGGGTGCACATATTAATGGTAATTAAATGGCTCTTTTAATATAGTGACCAGGAGAGGGCGCTCCAGTGCAGGGTACCAGATCTCAGTTCATAGAGATGATGAGGCTATACAGTATGTCAAGCAGAGATTATCAATACAATGTAATCACTTTGACAGCTGAGTAACATTCACCTAAACTCAATAGCCCAGGCTTACAATACCAGCAGTATATACCAGTACATACGCATTTGTGGGTCTGTGTGTGTCTTTGTACGTGTGACTGTGCCTCTGTATATATATTGTTGTGTAAATCTGTGTATATATCGTTATATATGTGTGTTCTCACTGATACAAATGTGATGTCTCATTTGCATGTCATTACCCAGAATCCCTGGCTGCAGTGGAAGCCCTGTTTGCTAAGGGGCAATGGAGAAAGACAGGGTTGAATATTAGGGGTTAACAGATATGCTGAAGAGTGATGAGATTAGAGGTGTCCGCTGCCATTTGGCATAGGACACCCCTAATCTCATTGCCCCTCAGTGTGTTACTGCGCCCTATGGATGCAAAGAGGTTCCATTTTCTGCTCACAAAACCTTTGTCATGTCCGACTCCTGTGGCTGTTAATCAGTCTCATACAGATGGTTTCCATCATTGGAGCCAGCGCTGAACCTTGCTCTTTTCAGCGTTGGGGGCCCCTCGGTTCCTGAGACAATTACTAGTGTTGTACCGGATCCTACATTTTCCGAAAAACAGGTAACGGTTACCTGGGCAAAATGAACCATTTTGCCCGGCCGAGTACCTTGTTACCTGGACGGCACTTACCTGCAGGGTGAGGAAGACCGCGGCGGAGTGTGAGGAGTACCGCGGCTACATCGTTGGAGCAGCAGCAGATGTCTTGGTGGCGGTGACAGCAGCAGAAGCCCTTGTCCAGCCATCAGGAGCAGCGGAACACAGCACAGTGGAACCGTGTGACCGGAGCAGGAGTGTTCCTATTGGACAGCCAGGGAGGAGCCCCCTGCCCCTGGGTCCGAGTAAGTTCCGGGTAGCTGAAAAAGCGCCAGGTAAGCCGGGTACCGGGTAATTTCCGGGTACTCGATACATCACTAATAATTACCTCTGAAGGTGAATCTAACATGGCCGCCGGCATCAAGCAATAGGAAGCTGCAACCAATAACGTTGCGGCTTCCAAATGACCTGCGGATCCCGTGACATCTGGCGACAACATAGCGCCATTTTGTTCTGCTTCTCACACGGTGGAGGGTATATATAGCGGATGTAGGTCAGGGTCCATTCCCTGAACAAGGTCTCAATGGGACAAACACATCGGAAGTTACTGGCCCTCCTTTCTCTGTACATACTGTACTATTCTTTGTTATAGATCAATAGTATGACTGACAACACACTTTGCATTGATACAGACTGTAGGTGTGTAGCAGCTTTCTTTATTGACTAATTATGTATGTATTGATATCTTTCTTTATATAGCACCATTTAGGCACATAGCGCTCCACAGCCGTAATACGCGTGGCAGAATAATATAACATAACACAATAAGGTTGGAGGAAAGGAGATTTCACCAGCAACAAAGGGATCTTTACAGTAAGGGCAGTTACAGTGTTGGATTCATCACCCATGGAGACTGTGATGGCAGATACAATAGATCTGTTAAAAAAAAAAGGTTGGACATCTTTTTAGAAAGGAAAGGTGTACAGGGAAATACCAAATAAGTAAACATGGGAAGGATGTTTATCCAGGGAGTATTGAAAAGTTTGTGGTTGTTGGGAAGCGCAAAAATATGTGAAAACAAGAATAAATATCTAATAGTGCAATATTGTCAAATGCAGATGTAGTTATATAGGAACAAAGAAGGGGGAGTGCGCTCAGGACTGTGACATAGTGATAAACAACTTAGGTGAAATCTATAATGTGATATACATAAAACAATAAAATCAAGTGCTGTGTTTAACCAAAAAATTAAAACCTGTTACTAGGTATAGGATGGAGGTATGCTGCTGTATTTCATGGACTGGCTCCACAAACCACATGTACTAGATGAAAACAAAAGAAAAGACAGCGCAAAACCTCATAGTGTAGTATTAAAAAAAAATATATATATTGTGTGACAGCAGGTGAGTATCTCACGTACATCAATTTAGATATTAGAAAGAATGGCATGTTATGGACAGGTTACCACTCTGCTACCGCAACGGCACACGACAATGAGATCGATGGAGTAGATTCCTCTCTCTCACCGGATATCGTCTCTACAGCCTCAGCCAGTGTGTAGGTCACAGGTCGCAGGTCGCAGGTAAGGTGTTGGCTTCAATCTGGGAGCGGTTTCTTTCTCGCTGGATGCGTGCGTCCGGTATACAGCTGACTTCTGATGACGTCACCAGAGTTCTGTCGCGTTTGTACCGCGGAGGGACTGGATGAAAAAGTCTGTGAGGGAACTAGCCTCGCAAATAGACTTCAATGTCCAAAGAGATCACAATCAAAGTAGCATTGGAACGCGCCTTCCAACGCGTTTCGTCATAGAGTGACTTCGTCAGGGAATATCTGAGGCTCTCATTGGTGGTTACTTATAGCTAAAAACCTCTCCTGATTGGCTGTTGATGATTTGAAACAGCCCATACTTCTAATTGATTTTTAAGGATATACCTACACTCTGCCTACAAAAGGGAGGGTATTCTATAAAAAGGGAGGTTAAAAAACAATAATTTTAATTAACTAAGCATAACAATTTTATACATATTAATGAAAAATAAGAAGATAAAACATATCTATAAAACAGAAGAAAATATGAGTTAATAACATTAAAAATGGAAATAAAAATTAAGATAAACACAAATATTATATAAAGAAATGGCAGACATAAGACATATATATATATATACCAAATACTGTAGTATTATGTGGAACGAAAATTATCCAACTGAATAGATGGTACCAATGCCATGATAGGTATATGGTTTAGATATATATGGAATTAAAAATGAAATTTGAAAATAGAAGGAACTGGAAATAAAATATATTCTTTTTGGTGGCATTATGTTCATTTCAACGTGTAAATTAATGAAACATATAGATGATTGTATTATAAAGACCAAATGTCTATCTCTTCATTTAGTCCCAGAGGTGCCATGGTTTGCATTTTGTAAATCCATAGACTCTCTCCTCGTCTTCCAACCGGTACAGTTTGGATGCCAATATATTGGAGCAATGTAGAGTCACAATTGTGTCTCCTCTTAAAATGTCTAGGTACACTATGTTTTTCTAACCCGTGTCTAATGTTCCTAGCATGTTCCAGGATTCTGGTCTTGAGACATCTTTTTGTGCGTCCAATGTATTGGTATCCACAAGGACATTGGAGGAGATAGATCACATGAGTGGTTTTGCAAGATATACAATCCTTCACCACAAATTTCTCTTTTGTGATGAAGGAGGTAAAAGTCCTACGTTCTGGGTTTAGCATGCTGCACGCCTTACACTTCCCACAGCAGAAGTTCCCAGATGTTTTTTTTGGATAACCATGATACCTCTGTTATTTTAGGTACCGGTGGTCCAAAATCACTGGGAGCCAAATAATGTTTTAAATTTGTATAAGATTTGATTTTGTTAGTGGCTAGGGCTTCTAAATCTTTGGTGATTAATTGGAAAAATTGGAAAAAGACATTCAGATGATTTCCCTTTGCAAACGTAGTTTGTCTTTTTCCAATTAATCACCAAAGATGTAGAAGCCCTAACCACTAACAAAAGCAAATCTTATACAAATTTAACAAAAGATGAACAAACTGCTTTAGAAGAACGTTCATTGGATCAGAGTATTGTAATCAAACCAGCAGATAAGGGTGGAGGAGTAGTAATTATGGATCACTGCTATTATATGCAAGAGGCAAATAGGATTTTGGGGGATACTAATACTTATCAAAGGTTGAAGAGTAATCCTTCTATCCTATTTAAACAAGAACTACTAACCCTTTTAGAAGATGGTAGATCTAAGGTATATTAGAAGAGAATGAATTTAAATTTCTCAATGTACAAGACCCAAAATTTCCAATCTTCTATTTCCAACCGAAGATCCATAAAAATCTTTTACACCCCCCCGGAAGGCCAATAATTTAAGGCATAGGGTCATTGACATCGAATCTATCTGAATTTATAGATAGTTATCTGCAAGAACTTGTTAAAGTACAAAAATCATATCTAAAAGATACAAATGACGTGATATTATTAAGAGATATACAATGGCAAGATACCGATCCCTGCTAAGAAAAAAGCTCAAGATAACACCCTGAAAGTGCCCTTCATTACTCAGTTCAATAAAGATGCTAAAAAAATTAATCAAATGTTAAATCATCACTGGCCTATACTTAAAAATGACCCTGTCTTAGGAAAACATCTGCCAGACAGAGTACAGATGGTATACAAACGGGCACCTAATATTAAAAGCAAATTAGCTCCTAGTGCTCTTCGGAAAATATCCGATAAACCATCTTCTACCTGGTTAGATCTTCCAAAAGTTTTTTTCAATTGTAAAACCTGTACCGCATGTCAATATAGCTCCAAGATAGGAGAATATTACAATTCTAATACTACCAAAAAATCCTATAAAATTAAACAACATCTAAATTGTAGATCAAATTTTGTAGTTTACCTCCTCGAATGTACATGCGGTTTACAATATGTGGGCAAAACCATACGCCCCTAAAGAACCCGCATTTTGGAACATATTGGTAATATGAAAAAGCAACTCATCACACATAGGGGCCTATGCAGAGAGCAGCGCTATTTCGAAATTCGCCATTTTTAAAATTCGCTGCTCTCTGCATAGGCCCCTTAGTGTGTCAAAACACTTTATAAATTGTCATAACTCAGACCCTCAGTATCTCTCATTTAAAGCCACCGAGCAAGTTATGCCACATTGGAGAGGGGGAAATAGGAACCATGCTTTAATAAAAAGAGAGTCATATTGGATATATGAGCTCAACACACTATCCCCCTCAGATTTAAATCTAGACTTTGATATTAAGCCGTTTCTTTGATAACATCCAAAATGTTGCTTAACCTTTTTTCCCTATTCCTTTTATAGATCTTCCCAGAACTGTTTTCTTATAATATATTAGTCAGAAAATGTATACAACTATGTCTTCCTGGCTGGTTTACATTTATTACATGTTTAGTTCAAAACGTTTTTAATTTGTGTAATTTTCTCCTCTTTTTAATTACATTATTGCAGCGTTTCCCAAATGGTGGGTCGCGACCCGGCACCGGGCCACGGAACCAAAATTGCCGGGTCGCAGCGAGGCTGGCCGCGCGGTGTGTCCCGTCCCCCCCACTCAAGTTGGAAAAAATGGCGGCGATTCCCCCCGCAGTCCCGCACGCTTGCGCTGGGCAAGCAGGGCCCGCTCCCTTCCTCCCCCCCGCTCCCAACGTGGGACGGAGGAGGAAGTACCAGCTCCTCTGCGGCCCACACGTTACGTGGGACGGAGGGGGAAGTACAAGCTCCTACTGCGGCCTGCTTCCCCCCGCGGCCAGCTTCCCCCCGCAGCCAGCTTCCCCCCGCAGCCAGCTTCCCGAGCTCGCCTCCCATGGCATCCCCTCCCGAGCCCACCTCCCATGCTCCCAAGCCCACCTCCCGTCCCGGGCAGCAGGGGATATCGGGGGCAGCAGGGGAAAGTGTCCAGCAGCAAGGTAAGTCACCCCACCCAGTCACTGTCACCCACCCAGTCACTCACCCACCGTCTCCCACACACCCACCCAGTCACTGTCCCCCCCTCCCACCCAAGTGTCCCCCCTCCCACCCAAGTGTCCCTGTCCCCCCCTCCAACCCAAGTGTCCCTGCCCCTGTGTGTGTATCAGTATCAGTGTATGTGTGTGGGTGTGTGTATCAGTGTGTGTGTGTATCAGTGTCTGTGTGTGTGTATCAGTGCGTGTGTGTATCAGTGTCTGTGTGTGTGTGTGTCAGTGGCTGTGTGTGTATCAGTGTGTGTGTCAGTTGCTGCGTGTGTTTGTGTGTGTGTGTGTGTGTGTGTATCAGTATCAGTGTATGTGTGTATGTGTCTGTGTGTGTATCAGTGTTTGTGTGTGTTGCAGTGTCTCTGTGTGTGTCGCAGTGTCTCTGTGTGTGTTGCAGTGTCTCTGTGTGTGTCGCAGTGTCTCTGTGTGTGTCGCAGTGTCTCTGTGCGTGTATCAGTGTCTCTGTGTGTGTATCAGTGTCTCTGTGTGTGTATCAGTGTCTCTGTGTGTGTAGCAGAGTCTCTGTGTGTGTAGCAGTATCTCTGTGTGTGTAGCAGTGTCTCTGTGTGTGTAGCAGTGTGTATCAGTGTGTGTGTGTATCAGTGTCTCTGTGTGGCTGCGTCAGTGGCTGCATGTGTTTATCAGTGTGTGTGTCAGTGGCTGTGTGTGTGTGTGTGTCAGTGGCTGTGTGTGTGTGTGTGTATCAGTGGCTGTATGTGTGTGTATATCAGTGGCTGTGTGTGTCTGTGCAGGCCCTATAGGCCAGTATAGGCAATAAAATTTTTAGTGGGTCACGAAGGAGAAGTTAAAAAATAACCGGGTCACGGAAAAAAAAAGTTTGGGAAACCCTGCATTATTGTATTAAACAATATATTTTATTAAGATTTTATTAGGTTTTATTAAGTGTTATGTCATATACTTTGGTTCACCACATATGCATAGGGTAGTCCGTTTATACTTAAACCTTGTAGTACACTCAATCAATAATCTTAAGGGTTGTTACAGTCTCTAGACCAATCCGTAGTCAGTTTAGGGTATATAACATCTAAGTATACCATTATCAACACTCCTGAAGAAACCAGTTATGGTGAAACGCGTAGTGACGCTGAGTGACGCTTCACACAGTCGACCAGAAACCCTTGGAGCTCGCTGACGCAACATCCGGAATCCCTGAGACGAAGCCGTGAGGCGTGTGTCTGACAGAGGGAAATATTCCAAGGAAAGCAGGAACTGCACTTACCTGTAGCCGGTGTCGATCGTGTGATCAAACTGCCTGTATTCTGCATATACCATGTGAGTGTATAACATCGTATACTTACCATTACATAAAGTGTTACAGTCTGCACTATGTCCGGTTCTCTTTACATTTATTAAAGGGTATTTGTGGACATATCAACTCTGGTGCCATCTCCCACCACACTGCAGTCTGTGAATCATCACCTAAAGATACCATTACGTGAACCTGTATTTCCTCACGTTTGTGAGTATTCATTGCATAGAACTTAAGAAGAAACTAACTACATCTGTATTTGGCAATATTGCACTATTAGATATTTATTCTTGTTTTCACATATGTTTGCGCTTCCCAACGACCACAAACTTTTCAACACTTCATGAGATTGAGAAAGCAATCCAACACTGGGTCACAGCAGCATTCAACAATTTGTTTGTATTTTTATCATTTTCTTGAGCACAAATTGCACTGATATGTATCAGATTCACTTATGGTTGATGCACTAATTATTTTTGAGTGCCACGTATGATAATTTATTTTTTCACTTTATCCAGGGAGCAATCCGATTGCCAATTCTTGGAGTCAGGAAGGAATTTATTTTTCCCCTTATGAGATATCATTGGATGATATGACACTGGGGTTTTTTGTTTGCCTTCCTCTTGATCAATAAGTAAGTATAGATATAGGATAACGTATCTGTTGTCTAAATTTAGCATAGGTTGAACTTGATGGACCTACGTCTTTTTTCAACCTCATCTACTATGTAACTATGTGACTATGTAACAATGTAACTATAATGGGAATAAGCGCCTCAGACATAAAACAATAGGAAAAGAAGTTCCTGCCCTGAAGACGATGATGTGTATGCCTGACATGTCTCTGCGGCCCATTGCTTGTGTTGTGTTCTGATCATTACTATTGAGGGACCTTTAACTTTGATTCTACTTGATCACACCATCAACTTCTTGTGTTTATTCTCATCCCTATCATGGGACAAAGCTCTGTTTGTGTTTAGATTTACGTTGGACAAAAGAAAGGGACTTCCCCACATCCCCAATATGATGTGTGTATTAGAATTGGTGCTACCTATAGCTTCTCCTTAATACCTCCCGTTGGTCCCTGTAAAGTCTCCTCAATCACAGTCATGGTGCACAGAGAATCCGGGGATGAATTGGCCATCAAATGACTCTGACCCCCTTACCGGCTCTTCTTCTCATGTTCCGACCGTGGCCGGAGATCCCGGGGAGACCTCCCTAGAAAGGAACAAAAATGGCATGACATTTGCCGGGCGTTATGAAGACGCATTGTATTGTTTAGCAAACATTATGGGCGTTATTCACCAAACTGCGCTGGCTCCGAGCTTTGCTCCACGTGCGTGTCAGCTTGTGATTCGGGGAGTGTCCGTGGGAGGGGTTAGACAAGGAACATATTACAATGAGATGGGTTCGAACGCTGCGTCCTCGCGTATCTTCTGTGTGTATCCCAACAAATCCGCCAGGTGTAAGGTGGAGTAAACTTTTATTGGCTACCAATGTGCGTTAAATGTAAGAAACGCTTAGTTTTGACGCAAATGGCGGCAGAAAATGAAGCCATGCATCAAAACAAACTCCTCTTCGGCGTTGATAAATCTCTCTTGATATCTCCCGGTGCCTCAGTGAGCAAAATTAGATTGTAAGCTCACCAGAACAGGGACACGTGGCTAAAAAACTTCTACCTACAGCACTGCCCCCCCCCCCCACCCCGCAGCTATCGCCTAATATTTTTACCACTATTGGTCCTCCACGTTTAACCCTTTGAGTGACGGCGCTCGCGATCACGTGACCTGCTCCGTCACTAATGACGAAAGGGGAGGAGTCTACCGCATCCGTTCCGTCATCAGTGCGGCACGCGTTGCGCAGGATGAGATCTCCCCTATCAAAAAGAGCATTATTTTTGGGGGGGCGTAGGTGCTGTGTCATGGGGGTCCCCGAGTGCCAGATCCCATGACATAGTAGCTACATCTTGGGGAACTCAAAGGGTTAAAGCAGCAGCCACAATTGTTTATGCATTTAATTATTTTATTTTTGTACATTGGAATTAAGTAGGGGGTCACCTTTAAGAGATCTCTTTTTGCCCTTTTCCTACACCGTATTTTTCTTATTCAGGAGATATGAGCGTTAATATGAAGTGTTCAGGGGGTTAAAATGGAGATCAGTGCAGTCTAAAAGTTACCATGGTAACTAACCTTTGACACCAGCTATTAAGAAAATCGGGATTTTTAACACTAAAAAAACAAACAGGACATGATCAGGGGGCAAAATACTAACATTAAACTCAGGGTTTATTCTGTAAGCTTTGGCGATCTCGCAAGAAAACCCTTTACCGAAATCGCAATCTCGCACCTAACACCACTGGTGCTAAGCGGCCACCAACAGGTCAGGTTTTAAGGATATCCCTGCTTCAGCACAGGTGGCTCAATCAGTGGCTCAGTCAAAGACACCTGTGCTGAAGCTGGGATATCCCTAAAACCTGACCTGTTGGAGGGTGTTGAGGACTGGCGTTGAGCCCCCCCGTGTTACAGAATAAGTCCCAGAGGCTTCTGAGGGATGTTGCTAATTTAAGGCACATCCCCACATATCTCATGCAAAAGGTGCAAAAATTGTAGAAACATCCTTTACTTTTCTCTTTTTTATTTTAGTCGCATAAGACACAGTCAAATCCGGGTATAAAAGCATTTTTTCACTGGGCCTGGGAAATATGGCCGCCGTTTTGTGTCGTTTTTACGTTGCAAAAAAATTCAATAAACTGCAACAAGATTCATTTGTGTCAGAGACGTCTGTTAAAAGATGTAGGACAACAGCAGCATCTCATGGGGCTGCAAACCGGACTGGTTTACACCATGTGAGGATTCAAATTAAAATGTCCCCAGTCCATTAGTAGCTCCTAGACCAGGGTTTCTCAACTCCAGTCCTCAATCCCCCCCAACAGGCCAGGTTTTCAGGTTTATTTATTATTTTTATTTATAAAATGTTTTACCAGGAAGTGATACACTGAGTTACCTCTCGTTTTCACGTATGTCTTGGGCACAGAGTTAAAATAATACAGATTGCTCAATCAGTCCCTGCTTCAGCACAGGTGGCTCAATCAGAGGCTGATTGAGCCACCAGTGCTGAAGCTGGGATATCCTCAAAACCTGACCACTTGGGGAGGGGGATTGGGGACTGGAGTTGAGCACCCCTGTCCTAGGCCACTACTTAGAATTGACCTCTGCACCACTGCAGCCAAATAAAACAGCCCCTTTACAAGGAGAACTCCTGTCCACTTCACTCGACCCCAAGAAATATCTGGGAGTCTCTCCCTGCTCTTCCTCTCTCTGTTCCCCAGCTCAAAACTGGCCTGGGGGAGCAGGAATCGTGCTCTTTACACTTCAGATGTATTTTGATGCAAAATGGACCTTAGCCCTGCTTTACACTGTGGGGAATTGGAGATGTTCAGCCTAGAATTGTCCTAGCCCATCACCTGCAGATCATCTGGTCGCCTTGTCCTAGCCCATCACCTGCAGATCATCTGGTCGGCTTGTCCTAGCCCATCACCTGCAGATCATCTGATCGGCTTGTCCTAGCCCATCACCTGCAGATCATCTGGTCGCCAAGTGGGACTCATGTCAGCATTACAGATTGATGCAGTTCTGCTTTCTCTTTGCCCCTTTTCAGTGCATCCTGGGTAGCCCTTTTGTTCTCTGAGAAAGCAGAAATATTGATCAACCCGCTCTGTCAACCTGAGCGTTGTTGGCAACTGTGCCAACGCCAATGTAGAGTAGGTCAGAAAGAAGATGGCGGGCAGGTCAACACAAGTCCGTATATCCTAAATATATGGGGCATTACCTATAAACACACACAGGATGTTATACAAATACATGCCATGTGTTTGACTATCCAATTCTGATTAGCCGTAGCCTGTAGGTTCCGAGCTTCACCCAATGGACACAAGAGAAGTAAACTATCTTTTTATCTTACACCAAATGGGTACAATTAATCCAGTCGTTTTAATGAGACATGGTACCTGCTAAAACAGGTACAGGGTAAAGGTATGTCTTACAAATGGATATTGCTTTTTATGGTAAATTTCCAGAGATGTACCCAGGACTTGGAACGATCCACAGAATTCCTATTTGTGCTACTAGTAACCGTCCCTGATTAATAAGTGTCTTTCAGCAAAAATGTTTCCTTAGGTTAAGAAATATTCTGAGACAGTAATCTAAAATTAGAAAACAATCACAGCAGTTACACCGAGAACAAGAGAAAAAAAGTATCATTCTCAGGGGTTTTTTTTTTTTTTTTTTTTAATTTTTCACAGGCTACAAATAAGTAAAACTGTTATTTTCGGGTTGATTTGGATCTTACTGGGGAAGGAATTACACAATGGTTTTTTTTGTTTTTTCTTCTGCTATAAGGGAGTGCTTCTTTAATAAAAAAAATCTCCCTACATGTCCTCCCAGACTCAATGACAGGGACTTCAACATGTAAGAAAAAAGTGTCCCACAGATCTCCCCTCTTCCCCCCCAGATAGAACAACATATCCCAGCATATTTCAGAGTTTCCCTAGGATTGATTGGCAGTGCTGAAGCAGTATATCACAATATATCCCAACATATCACATCACGATAAATAATGAAGTCTTCTATATCTGTACTTGTACAGAGTAGATTCATGAATGGCCACAACAGGCGAAGGTAGACAAAAGAAACTTCCTTCTCAAACCATTTACAGCTACTTGATGAGGGGCAACATATGCTCAGGAGAGGTGCGATATGATCCTGCAATGTGTCCGGTGATAGACTAACGTCGATGTCTGACCCCTGCTCACCCGAACAGCTCCTTTGAAGACCGGTTTGCAATTTGGGATGGTCGTTGTAAAAAGTAGATGGGGATGTTTATGGGGACACTACACATGTTGAATACATGAGCGCCCACTCAGAAGAGGAGGATCTCGGGTCTTTATCCCCCTCCACTTTCGTGTATACCACGGCTCCTCAACTGGTGGCCCACTAATATCCGTCATATGGTCCTCAGACTCAGACTGCTAGCTTCACACTAGTTGCTTAGGGGGCTAAGTGCAATGTTCTGACCTGGCCCCTGTGGAGAACTCGTTGGAGAAGTATCCTATACAAGGCCAAACTCCGAATGTAGGTTTATAAACGATCTGATACTGCATGATACTTACACCGTACAAAATCTATCAGTTCAAGTGGCCATGTGGGACTTGTTATAAGGACAGGTGACATTGGTCTGGAAAAAGCAGACGTTTGACTATGTTTATCAGTGTAATGCAGGGGGGCTCATCCCCAGTCCTCAACAACCTCCCCCCCCCCCCACCCCAACAGGTCAGGTTTACAGGATATTTCTGCTTCAGCATAGGTGTGTGCTATACACTCAGCCCCTGCTTCAGCACAGGTGGCTCAATCAGTCCCTGCTTAAGCACATGTGGTTCAATCACATTGACCACCTGTGCTAAAGCTGGGATATCCTGAAAACCTAACCTGTTGGAAGGGGGAAGGGGGGGGGGCTGCTTGAGGATTGGAATTGAGAAGCCCTGGTGTAATGGACACTATGAGTCACCATTAGATACTATTGTCCGTCGGAGCCGCAAAATCATCAAGTGATGTTGGACCAGATAAGCTTATTGCAGAGCTACACTGAGAAACAGTGGGAGTGCAGCCTTATTGGTGGCCCTAAATAGGCATAATTACTGACCCCCACCCCCCCCCCCCCCCACACACACACACATCTGCCACTTTAACCACTTTTTTCAAATCACACATTATTGTAACCAATCGTCATGCATAAAATAAATATTAAAAAAAAGCACTTCTTTAGTTCTTGTCTTTCTCAGGGTTGGTGGTTTATAAATATATATATATAATCAGGGGTAGTCCAGTCCTGAAGAGCTACCAACAGGTCAGGTTTTCTGGATATCCCTGCACAGGTGGCTCAATTAGTGTCTCAGTCGAAGAGCCTGCTTCAGCACAGGAGGCTCAACCTTTAACTGAGCCACCTGTGCTGAACCAGGGATATTGTGAAAACCTGACTTGTGGTCCTTGAGGACTGGAATTGCTACCCCTGATGCGTGTACACACACACACACACACACACACAAACACACACACACACACACACACACACACACACACACACACACACACACACACACACACACACACACACACACACACACACACACACACACACACACACACAGTGGGGGAAACCTTAGAAAGGATGGATTAATAAGCATGTAGCCACTTCCAGTTAGTTTTTCATCCTAATAATTTCATCATTACTGTGCAGTGTTTCTTTTTAATTACGTAAAAAGGTACCAGAATCCAGTTCACATGAGTTCCCCCACAAAATATCCCTGTGCATACATATTGGTGTGTGTGTGTATATTTATATCTTTTTTAATTCAAGTGTGTGTGTATACATACATACACACTGACGTGTGTTCCTATCATTTCGTAGGCCCCCATACATAACTAGGGTTGCCAGGCGGCTTCTTCAAAAATACTGGACACAATGGTGAAAGGTGCGACGGGCTCAAGACACACACACACACACACACGAAACACAGACACACACCCGAGACACACATCTCTCTACACTCCATGCGGTTTCCTCCTCTCCTTGGCCCCACTCCCAGGGTCTTGACACCTCCTGGAGGAAGCTGCCCAGCCCCTAACAGCCCTGCTCTCTCCCTGCTCAGGGAAATCCCGCGGCCCCCCAAGCTGCTCACGCCACTATATCCAGAGAGGTAATACCGTTATACACATACATGTCCAGAGAAGTAATACCGTTATACACATACATGTCCAGAGAAGTAATACCGTTATACACATACATGTCCAGAGAAGTAATACCGTTATACACATACATGTCCAGAGAAGTAATACCGTTATACACATACATGTTCAGAGAGATTGTAGCGGTACACACATACATGTTCAGCATTACCTCTCATTTTTTACTGGACCGTGTCCAAATACAACACAGTCCGGTTCAATACTGGACACCTGGCCACCCTATCATACATACAGTATCATGTTTCAACAACCCAAATGGGTGAGATGTCATGTGGGCCAAACAATTACATTTGACATAGTATTTTGATGCTGTTACCCCAGAATGAGTAGGTCGCACCTGTGCTTATTTGGACCCGTTAGCCTTTGCTTAGTTTAGCTTACTGCCCAAAATCTGCAAGTTATGAGGAACCCTATTTGCAGCTATTCAGTGGACAATCAGGAGTTGGGTTATCAAAAGTGAACATCACCAAGTGCTAACTATGCTTGGAGTGGTACAAACTTACAGTGGACACTCAGGAGTTGGGTTACCATCAAGTAATATCATTAAGTGCTAGGTATACTTGCAGTGGTGCAGACTTACAGTGTACTCTCGGGAGTTGGGTTGCTATCGGGTAATATCATCCTGAGAGGCCATTTGGCCCATCAGAATTATTACCTGACGGTACCCTAACCCCTGAGGAGCCCATTCAGTTAAATAAGGGATAATAAAGGGAGATGTTCACATCTTGGAGTGTCATTGTCAAGTGTCTCTTCGCCCTGATGTTCCCCTGCTCCCCTCCACGGCCTCTGGCCTGTACTTGAGCCAACAGATAACCCAGGTGACTACCACCGAGAAGAGGGCAAGTACACTGGCCACTGACAGGCAGATGGGCCCTGCGGGGGAGGGTGCCGGGGCCCCGCTGTAGCGGTTCACGAAGACCAGGCCAGCAAAGAGCAGAACCACCATGGCCAAAAAGGAGAAGACCACACAGACGCAGCTAATCCTCAGGACGGCCCTTTTGCAACTCTGGCACCTCTCGTAGCCTGTTCCTGGGGATGACGCACCCACAGACTGAGGTTGACTTAGGCCCGAAAAGGATACCTGGCCTCGAGTTGCTGCGGTGGCCGCCAACACACCCTCTTGTCCCGGCGGCAAAGCATAGCGCAGCTCGGGGTTGTGGTGGTAATGAAGCCCACGTTGTTGATGGAAAGGAAGAGGGGGCAGGACGTCCTGGGGCAGAGGGTCATCAATCCGCACATAGAGGGGGAAAGCTTCGGCCACCTTGGTGTTAATGGGCAAGGCATTCACCCGGGAGTCTGGTACCACTGTGCGGTGCCGGCAGATCGGGCAGGGGAGGCGCCATGGACGGTCCTCCCTGCGGTGCAGGGTGCTCAGGCACTCCTGGCAAAAGGTGTGCAGACATTCCAGCAACATAGGGGCTCTCCTGTCCAGGTCAAAGTAATTGTAACAAATCTTGCACTCATACTCCTCATAGGACAGGGTCAGATCTGAGCCCGGGCTACTGACCTGATCTCCTGCCATGCTGGTTCTCCGCTCCTCACACTGAGATATCCATGTCATTATTCCAAGGCCAGGCTCGCAAACTCCCACTTCAAGTCTTGCTCTTGTCTCATTCACATGAAGTGAGCCTCAGTTGCTGGAAGGAAGCCACGCTCACTTGCATTAGACAGCACTCAGTATAAGTGGGCTTTGATGATTTGCATTGAACATTACTCATTACCGTAGTGTGTTACTCACATTGAGTGAGCCCTACGTATTATAATGCAGTATTACTCAAATGAAGTGAGCATTACTCACTGGCCTGCAGGCAGTCTCTCTTTAGTATGAGCCTCACTCATTAATAATAAGTCTCGCTCACATGAAGTGACTCTCAATCATTAGCAGGCAGTCTTTGTTACATAAAGCGAGCATCATTCATTAGGCGGTGAACTCATGAGTAGTGAGCTTCACTTATGTCAGCGAGCATGGAGCGAGCCTCACTCACATTCCCAGGCATTCTTACTCACATGGGGGAGTGAGCCTCACTCAGCTGGCAGCCTTACGTGGAGTAAGCCTCCCTCTTGAGCACGTAGTCTTACTTACACGGCGTGATCACCACTGATTAAAAAGAAGGCATACTCACAAGGGCTGGATCTCACCACAATAAAGGCAGTGTCACTCATGCAAAGGCAACAGGCCTCATCCAGCAACAATGAGCTCTCAGACTGGAATGAAGTCTCACTCTTAGACAGTGATAGATCCCGAAAGGCCGGGTCTCAGTATCCGTGCTCTCTCCATCCTCCTCCTGTGCCTTCCTTTGTCTCCTCCTTGTGATGCTGGCTTGTAATGATGAATGAGATTCCCCCCCACTCCCTCTTTATTCCAGTCTGGGATCCATCACACCTTCAGCACGAGCTCCTCGCTGCCTCTCGTTGGTTGGACAGGTGAAGGTGGACAGGATTTTCTTGCAGGCGCATCCACGGTGTCCCTCTCTCCACGAGGCTCCAGTGTCCTTTTTTTTGGGGGGGTGAGGGGGGGCGGGGAACAAAGGCAGCAGCAGCTGCTCCTTGAGTCTGTCTGGTCTGTGCTTGCTGCTTGCTCTCCAGTAATGTGATGTAATGCCGGATTGCATGCAGGATTTCTCTTGCTAATGTTCAAGATCCGACTGGTCTGGAGGAGAAGCAGATAAAAGCGTCCGTCACCTTTTCCCCTCCTTGATCGTATCGTGGATTTTGTGTTCAAGGGCAGAATTTGCACGACTCTTCATTAAATACAGTATATACAGTGCCGGCCGTGTACAGTAAACAACACACACTGCCTTCCTTATTGGCTAGTTAAGGGGCTTAAGCATAGCTAACGAAACCAGGGTTTCCTTCCAACAATGAGGTTGAAAAGTCGCACCCGGGGGAGTCGGACAAGGCAAATTTTTTCCAAAAGGGGATAGTTTAACCCCTTTGCTGCCGGAGAGGCCAAGAACAAACGAAAGCTAGCCCCTCTGGCATTAACGAGGCTGACGGTGCTCTCTGCCATCCACAGCTTCTGACCCCTGATGCAGGACCCTGTAATATCACACACTGATACACAAGCACACACTTACACAAAGTCACCGTACCTAGTCTGGTCAGAGACACACTGATACACACAGACCCACACCGGGTTATATACCGGGGGTAGGCCAACTCCAGTTCTCAAGGGCCACCAACAGGTCAGGTTTTCAGGATATCCCTGCTTCTGCACAGGTGGCTTAGTCATTCTGACTGAGCCACCTGTGCTGAAGCAGGGCTATCCTGAAAACCTGACCTGTTGGCCACCTTTGTAATATAATGTTAGACATACACCATTTTAGCAAGCTCAAAACCCAGACCCACAGCATTATATCTGTATATATGTATTTGTGTCAATTGGAGCACCCCTCAGGAAAGTGACCTCAAATATATACTGTTATAAAGCAATTGTAACACCTGTTTTTTTGTGTCTGGGTATAACACTGGCTGGTGGGGTGAAGCCCCTCACTGCAAATTCACAGCGGAAGAAGCTATTTCTCCAAACTAGAGAAACATTGCAGAATCATGCAATGGAGTATGTAATCCAGGGGTCTCAAACTCAGTCCTCAAGGGCCACCAACAGGTCAGGTTTTCAGGATATCCCTGCTTCAGCACAGGTGGCTCAATCAGTGACATTGATCCTGGTATCCTGAAAACCTGACCTGTTGGTGGCCCTTGAGTACTGGTGGTAGACACCCCTGCACTACACAGGTTGGTAATCAGTATTGCCGACCTGAGGAAGAGAGGAGAACTCCAGAAAGTTTGTCCTATGACATAAATTGTTTGTCCAAATAAAAAAGGTATCACCTAATACTGAAGAATTCATTTATTCTGCACTATCACAACTGGACTAACATGGCTATTTCCATTATATATACAGCTCAACCCCCTTATAACGCTGTGCTTGGGGTCCAAAGAATCACATTGCGTTATAAGCGGATCGCGTTAGAAATAATGTACAAGTGTATGCATTGTACAATAAAGTATTTAAGATGCAAATAATCGTGCTGTAAAGTATTCATAAATACGAAAATTGGGAGCCACGCTTGCATCGCGTTATAAGCGGATTAGCGTTTAACGGATCGCGTTATAACGGGGTTGAGCTGTATATATATCAATAGGAGTGCTATTAGGTAGTGACCTAATGAAGGGGTGCGCAAACCTTTCCCCCTGCATACTGTCCCCCCCCTGCTCGGCTCCGGCGTCAAATGATGCAGTGGGTTCATTTGATGCCGGGTTGCCATGGCGACACGTCACTGGAAGCCAAGGTAAGTGAAGTTACAGAGGCCACCTTCAGGGAAGAGCTGAGCCTCTGCAACTGCCGCCCCCCCCCCCCCCCCCACCACCTCCCCAGAAAAGCTCGCACACACCTGACCTAACATACACAACAAAAGATAAAAAACGCCCCAGATGCTGCATCCAACAAGACAAATTATTACGTTAAATACCAGCAGTTATTCTTCTCAAAAATAAGGTTCATTAATCAATCCTTTGGCCAAAGCATTATAAGCCTGTGACCACCATGGAATGCTGTATTATTAAGTATGTAATCATAATAAAAATGAAACAAACACAATGTATTAACCCTCTCACTGCCTGAGGGGGATATTGTTCTGCAACGCTTTGCACAAGGGGTTAAAAATGGCAGATCTCACAATACATCATAAATATCATCACGGCCAATCCCTAAAGTGGATCTTACTGTACATTGAGACGGCAGCCATGTTTAAATCACCCAATGACTTACATACTAATGGTGAGTATCACCTGAGTTTTTTTTTTTTTAAATCCAGGGGGAGCACGGGAGAAGTTCAACCAAAATAGAAAGAGAACAATTCTAAGTGCAGGTGGATTTAAATTCATGAAATCAAGAAGGAGACTTTTTACATATGCTCTGAAATTCTATAAAGACTAATTCATACAGACACTACTCAGGAGTAATCCCTTGAAAATTATTCAAACAGGTTTACATGAAGAGATTAAATTAATCATAAATCCATTGAATTGGGCTAAGAGGAAGAACTACCAATGCCCTCTGAGAATTTTTAGTGTAGCCAGGCTGATTTCATTGGCTACTAAGTCTGCCCTCCCTGGCAGTAAGTCCTGGTAAGAGCAGGCCTGCCAGGAGTTATCATGGTTTTTCCCCACTCACAGTAGCTTCTTGAGTGACAGGGGAGGCGGCGAGACTAGGCCTGTGTGTGTCCAATCACTGGATTCAAACCTGGTACCTACTTCCCTTGTACTTAAGGAGCTGCACTGCTAAATTTAGTCAGTGCCTCTACCTCCTTGAGAGAGGCTGATCTACCCCAACAACTCTGCAGGGCTCTGCCACGTTTGTACTCCCTCCCCTAGCGGAGAGAAGACAGAGACTATACCCCTTTACTCCACCAGGGAGTAAAAGAAGAGCATGGACTGCTTCAGGTGCCCTTGGCCTGGAGTGGAGGTCCAGGGTACATCCTTTGGGTGAAGCCCCACAAAGTGAAGTATGGTGTGTATGCTGTTCCATCTGCCAGTGTACTAAATAAAGTGTGATCCTGTTCAAAGATATCTACGTGCCTGAGACTACAATCTATCGGGGGTGAGTGGAAGTAAGTTCTCCTGCAGGGATTGTCCCCACATTCCTGGGGCCTGCAAGAGATGGAGGCGCTGACACAGAGAGAGAGAATCAGATCCTACCCCAGAAGCCTGTCCTGTTCTCCTCCACAACACCGCAGGATGCTCAGAACTACTGTGAGCCAACAGGTATGCACCACACCACACCGTGTAATAGCGAAATCTTCCAGAGAGGGAGGGGGGGGGGGACGACGACACCATTACATTAGTTATAATTATTAGGTCGCATTAGAATTACTCGTACCCCATACAGTATACTGCATGCTTACACATATTCTTAAATAGGCTTCTGGAGATAGATATATTTCAAGAAGAGTCAGTTAGTGAGGAGTCAGATATTGAGTTGGAGCCAGGGCAGGCAAGGGGAAGGGAGGGTCTGAGTGTCAGTGGCACTCAGACTAGGCTACAAACTCCCATTGGGTCCCAGATAGGTCCCAATCACGTGAAGCGGGTGACTGCAGGGAAGGCCCCTGTAACGCCTGTATGCCCGCAGACCTGACCAGTCCCCAGTACTGAGGTAGGAAGGGTTTTACCACGCACCCACACCAGTGAGGGCGTGCCTGGAGTGTGGTATGGCGTTGCCGGGCCCGTAGAAAGATGGTTAGTTATACTTGCAACGCCTTGGGTTTCAGAGTAAGGATGGTGATGTCCGAGTGCCAGAGTCCAGGGGCGATAGAGAGCAGGATAGTGATGTCCGTAAGCCAGAGTCCAGGGATAACAGGAATCAGCAAGGTCGTATCCGTAAGCAGGGTTCAAGGGCAGGAGAGAGCAGGGTATCCAGTACAAAGCAGAGTTCAAGCCAGGGAGATCCAAAGGTAAACAGGAGCAGGAACAAACACTGGAAAACACAGGAGTGCCACTGCACACACAGAGGGAACTAAGGGGTAGACAGGGGTTATAAAGGAGGAAACAACAATGGGAGAGAGGAGGAGCAGAGGGTGAAGTGAGGGGAAGCAGGAATAGGTGAGAAGGAGAGAGGGAGGAGACAGGTGAACCAGAGAGAGAGATAGCTTGTACAGCATGGGAGGCGGAGTTGGAGGTTAGGGAAGGTCTACAAGAGGAGCGTGTGCGCGCGCCCTCTGTAAGGTTATGGTGCGCACGCACAGGCTGTGTCAAGAGGCGCACGGAGCGCCGTGGGGCACCCGCCGAGGGGGGAGAGAGAACCGGAGGAGGCACTGCAGGAGGTAAGGGGACCAGAGGGGAGACAGAGGGAGGCTGCGAGCAGGGAGTATTGCAAAAGGGAACGGAGGGTTGCGAACATGCGCGCGCCCTGTGGAGAACGCGCGCAGACACTGGGAGCGCGTCATCAGGGGATGCCGCAGAGGACGGGTGCAGGAGGAGGAAGAGGGAACAGAGCAAGGAAGCAAGAAAGGGGCATAAAAGGCAAGGGGGAGCGCAGTGCCAGGGACACATGGAGAGGAAGAAATTCCCTGAACCGTCACAGTATCCCCCCCTTGAGGATCGATCTCCGAGCGATCCTGCCAAGGTTTCTGGGGGAATTTCTGATGGAATTGCCGGAGAAGTTTGGGAGCATGAATATGACGTGACGAAACCCAAGAACGCTCCTCTGGGCCATACCCCTTCCAATGGACGAGAAACTGAAGCTTGTTTCTGGACCAGCGGGAGTCAATTATGGAGTGAATTTCGTATTCTTGCTGCCTGAGAGTGGTCACTGGGTTGGGTTTTTGAACACGGTCCGGGAAGTGAGAGCTCTGGATGAAAGGCTTGAGCAGGGATACATGGAACACGGAAGGAATCCTCATGGTGGGAGTAAGTGCCAACCGGTATGCGACCGGATTGACTTCTCTACAATCTTGAAGGGACCCAAAAATCTTGGAGACAATTTTGGAGATGGGGTCTTGAGTCTTATATTTTTAGAGGACAACCACACTCTGTCTCCGGGTTTGAACGAAGGGCCCGGTTGACGACGATGATCTGCCTTAGTTTTTTGTCTTGAGATGGCAGTTTGTAGGGTCTTAAGGATCCTCCTCCAAGAATTCTGAAGGGTAGACACATGAGAATCCGCTGCGGGAATGCCAGAAGGGGGGGAGGAGAGGGGAAGACTGCTAGGGGGAAAACCGAAATTAATGAAAAAAGGGGATTCTTGCGTAGATTCATTTTTAAGAGAGTTGATAGCAAATTCGGCCCATGGTAACAGATCCACCCAGTTGTCTTGAGATTCGGAGACGAAGCATCTGAGATACTGCTCTAAGGTCTGATTCATCCTTTCTGTCTGACCATTGGTCTGAGGGTGATATCCAGAAGAAAAAAGAAGGGAAATCCCAAGTCTCTGGGAAAACGCACGGCAGAATTTAGAGATGAATTGAGAACCTCTGTCCGAAACAATAGAAATGGGAACACCGTGTAATCTGAAAATTTCCTTGGAAAAAATATCGGCCAGGGAAGCAGAGTTAGGAAGACCCTTGAGGGGAATAAAGTGTGAATGTTTAGAAAATCTGTCTACAACAACAAGAATGGTATTCATTCACTTAGAATTGGGAAGTTCAACAATGAAGTCCATAGAGATGTGTTTCCAAGGTTGCTCCGGGATGGGAAGAGGCATAAGAAGACCACAAGGTTTGTGATGGGCAGATTTACTCTGGGCACATACCGGGCAAGCACTGGTGAAATCAAAAATGTCCTTGTTCATCTTAGGCCACCAAAAGGTCCGTTTAATAAGATCCGCTGTCCTCTTGAAGCCTGGATGACCGGCCGATCTAGAAGAATGTTCCCAAAGTAAGATTTTGTGGCGAAATTGTGGAGCTGCATACAAGCGTCCCTCGGGTGCCCTGAACCTGCTTGGAATGTGAACCTGGGCTTTGTTGATTTCATCCAACACGTCAAAATTATTGGCAGAGATTATGCACTTGGAACAAGAAAAAACCCGGGCGCTCCCTGATGTAGTTCTAGAACAGGGGAAATGTGTCAATGGATGTTACAACCTTATAAATAAAGGTTCCCTCTGGTTCGTCTTCATGTCCTATGGCTCTGACCCCAATAGGATCCTTATCCAGGATCCTTGTTTGTACAGGGATATAGAGAAAAAGAGGGGGAGCACAGGTTGAAGACTTTGGGATATATATGGTATCTTATTAGATATTTGTGGTTGTGCTTGAAAAGGTATATAAAATCACTTACACGGCCTTGTGTAAATGCTCTCACAGCAAGGTTTACTTTTCTTTGTGTTCCCTTGGTTGATTTCCTTCTTCTTTTCAGGGCTTGGTTTTCCTCATAGATTTCTTCAACAGTCTTCGGCTTGCAGTGAGGATGTCTCCCTCGGAGTGAACAGATTGAAAGACAGTTGTTTAGAGGGGGATACAGCCAGTATTTAAATAATCCAAAACTTTTTACTCCAAACAAATATAAATATATATAAAGGCAGTAAATACTGCCAGTACTCACACGGGCAAGTGTGAGTACAATCCTAGGGGAAGGTATCTTTATATCCGAAATGATCTTCACAAGTGGTAATCTATAGGTGTGATTTGGGTCCTGTGTGTAATAATAGATGTAAATCAAATGTTACTCACACGGCCTTGTGTGAGTAGGTACACAACAAGGTATCTTTAACTTGAATTTTTTCTTTTATTCAGGTTCCTGATCTTCTTCCTGGTCTTCTTCTATGGTGTTCAACTCCCAGTTTAGGAAATCCCCCTTGTGTGTCCCTCGTCAGTCAGGATATGTGCCCCTCTCCTGTGTTTCCTGAGCAGTTTCTCCACAGTCTCTGTGCTGCACCAGGCTGCCAGAAATCAGTTTCGAGCTTTTCATGCAGAGGAAAAACACTCTGCCCCCCTGTCACTTTTTATTCTCGCTTAAAGAGGAGTAACAGGGCGTAACTGAGCCTGCCCAATAATATATATTCTTTTTGGGGTGTGATCATAACCCTGCCTAAAGCCCGTCTGTGGCCAGAAGATTTACTCTGCTGTGTTTTTTCTTTCGGATACACATGCAAATAGATGAATAATGAATAATGTCACTTTAAAGGGGTAACCTGAGATGCTCTAGTTCAAAACACTTACATTTTTTTAATTACAAAAAGGGGAGATAAGAGATTATGCACTTGGCAGGAAGAATAGGTTCCGAGGACTCATTGGACTCGTTCTCCGTGGCGAACTGGCGAGAGAGCGTCTGCTTTGATATTTTTGGTACCAGGAATATACGAAATGGTATAGTTGAAACGGGGGAAAAAAAGAGACCAACGAGCTTGACGGGATCCTAATCGTCGGGCACCCTCGATATACAGCAAATTTTTGTGGTCGGTGAGGATGGCATTAGGCTTCTTGGTGCCTTCTAAAAGATGCCTCCACTCCTGAAGAGCCAATTTGATGGCCAATAGCTCCTGATTCCCAACATCATAATTTCTTTCGGCAGACGAGAATTTCCGAGAAAAAAAAACGCAGGGATGGAGTTTTTCTTGAGGAGAGGACCTCTGGGAGAGAACTGCACCGGCTCAACTTCCACTGTGAAGGGAAGAGAGGTATCCGGGTGACGTAGGATGGGTGCAGAGACGAAGGCTTTTTTGAGAAACTCGAATGCATCAATGGCTTCGGGGGACCAAGACGTGGGGTCGGCACCTTTTTTGGTCAAGGCAGTGATGGGGAGAGCAATGGAAGAAAAATTACGGATGAATTTCCTGTAATAATTGGCAAAGCCAAGAAAACGCTGCACGGCCTTGAGAGAATTTGGCAGCGGCCAGTCGAGAACAGACATCAGTTTCTCTGGGTCCATAGAAAAACCTTGGTTAGAGATGATGTAGTCTAGGAAGGCAGTAGACATCTGGTGGAACAAACATTTCTCCATCTTGGCGTATAGGCGGTTAGCACGGAGCCTAGAAAGCACCAGTTTGGTCTGGTGAATGTGTTCATCTAAGTTTTTAGAAAAAATGAGAATGTCATCAAAGTATACGATAACAAATGTTCCCAATACATACCGGAAGATGTCGGTCATGAACTCTTGAAAGACAGCAGGAGCATTGCATAATCCAAAGGACATTACTAGATACTCATAATGTCCAGATCGCGTATTAAACGCGGTTTTTCACTCATCCCCTTCCCTTATGCGAATGAGATTATAGGCCCCTCTTAAATCGAGCTTAGAGAAGATAGAGGCTCCTTGGAGGCAGTCAAAAAATTCAGAGATTAGGGGAAGGGGGTAACGATTCTTTACCGTGATTTTATTGAGTCCGCGAAAGTCCATACAGGGTCTTAGTGATCCATCCTTCTTCACGAAGAAGAAGCCTGCCCCAGCGGGGGAGGTAGAATTGCGGATAAATCCTTTTTCCAAATTTTCTTGGATGTAAGACGTCATAGCCTCAGTTTTCTGGAACGGACAAGGGGTAAGACTTCGACTTCGGGAGGATGGTTCCTGGAATTAAATCGATAGGACAATCGTATGGGAGGCAGAACTTCAGCCTGTACCTTGTTGAACACATCCAGGAACTCATGATACACGGTGGGAAGAATCGAGTGATTGCAAGGAACGGAATCCAAACCGTCGAGCACCGCAGCAGGAGGAGAGGAAGAGACTGACTCAGCGGAGGAAGGCCACTGGATAGGTAAGGTGCCGGTCCAATCAATGCATGGATTGTGACGTTGCAGCCAATGCAATCCTAAAATAACCTGAACGGTGGGAAAGTGGAAGATATCAAAAACTATTACCTCCTTATGACCGTCGGCCAAGGTCAAAGTGAGAGGAATGGACTCCCAGATGATGAATGCTGGCTGGAGCGGGCGACCGTCAATAGCCTCGAGGCCAATGGGTGTTTTCCTCTTGACCAGGGGAATTCGGTTCTCCGAGGCGAAGGTCTGATCCAGGAAGTTACCGCCAGATCCAGAGTCAATGAAAGCTTTAACTTCCAATAGGAGATCAGGGCCCGCCAGCGTTACAGGAAGCATGAACTTCTTTGGGAGATCCTCAGGGAGAGAGGGACAAGAAGAGACAATACCCAGTAGAAGCCCCTCTACCTTTACTGGGTGTTCCCGTTTCCCGGCTTCAGGGAACAGTTCCGGAGGCGATGTTCCGAAGAACCACAGTAGAAACAGAGTCCCTCCTGACGGCGTCGCATCCTCTCCGCATCCCGAAGTTGTTGGCTACCGATTTGCATCGGTTCTGGGGCATCTAATGCCAGGAGAGACGAAGAAGGCGACCTGTGAGAGACAACAGAGGAAGGAACAGAGCGAGAACAGTGTCTCTCGTGCCGTCGTTCCAGGGTACGTTGGTCCATTCGTATACTGAGAGTAATAAGTTCCTCCAGAGAGGAAGGCCGGGCATGAGTTGCAAGATCATCCTTCAAAGTGTCAGAGAGACTGTGCCAGTATGCGGTGGCGAGTGCCTCATCATTCCATTGGGTCTCCACGGCGAGAGTACGGAACTCAATCGCGTACTTGGCAGCGGATCTTCGAGCCTGTGAGATGTGAAAAAGAGAAAATGCGTCAGTCTCCCGTCGTGCGGGAGTGTCAAACACTTGCTGGAATTCACGCCTAAATTTAGGATAATCTTGGGTTAATTCAGTCTTATGTTCCTAGAGGGGAGAAGCACAAGTGAGGGCGTCGCCGGTGAGCAAGGTGTAAATGTAAGCCACCTTAGGACGGCCGGTAGGGAACAGAGAGGGAGACATTTCGAATTGCACCTCGCATTGGTTTAGAAATCCGCGACAAGCGAGAGGGTCACCATCATACCGGTTGGGGGGTGGAATACGGGGTCCAGCATTACCATAAGTCATAGTGACAGGGGGTGACGGAGCCACTGGAGTTTCCTGGATAGAGAAGTTTGCCAGTTGCTGGGAAACAGTGGTCAGCTGGTTGCTCACAAATTGTAAATGTTCCAAAGAAACACCTTGACCCACCTCAGGGGGGGTCTGCATTTGTTGGGCTCTGCATAATGTAACGCCTGTATGCCCGCAGACCTGACCAGTCCCCAGTACTGAGGTGGGAAGGGTTTTACCACGCACCCACACCAGTGAGGGCGTGTCTGGAGTGTGGTATGGCGTTGCCGGGCCTGTAGAAAGATGGTTAGTTATACTTGCAACGCCTTGGGTTTCAGAGTAAGGATGGTGATGTCCGAGTGCCAGAGTCCAGGGATAACAGGAATCAGCAAGGTCGTATCCGTAAGCAGGGTTCAAGGGCAGGAGAGAGCAGGGTATCCAGTACAAAGCAGAGTTCAAGCCAGGGAGATCCAAAGGTAAACAGGAGCAGAAACAAACACTGGAAAACACAGGAGAGCCAAGCATAGGACTGCACACACAGAGGTTACAAGAAGCTATGCAGAGCAGGGAACTAAGGCTAAGGCCCGGCTCCCAGAGTCAGCGCGCCCGCACTGCAGACAGGCGGGGCGCTGACAGACACAGACCGCGATATGCGGTCTGTAGGTGGGCGGGAGGGGGGCCGTGGCTTGAGCGGAGGGACCCGCTACTCTCCCCCCCTCCCTCCACGGCTCGGGTAAGTAAAGCAACACACACACACAGACAGAGGCAGGCACTCACGCACTCAGGCACACACATACACACACACACACACAGACAGAGGCAGGCACTCACGCACTCAGGCAAACACATACACACACACAGACAGGCACGCATGCACTCAGACACACACACAGACAGGCACACACATACACAAACACAGACAGGCACTCACGCACTCAGACACACACACAGACAGGCACTCACTCTGCTGTCACTCCACACTCCTCCCCGCTCCCCGAAGCCTCTCCTCCTCCCGAAGCCTCCCCTCCCCAGTGGCTCACAGCCACACCACGTGACGCGTCAACGCTAGGGAACACCATTCTCTTGTATCCCATAGCGGCTGACGCGTCACAGTGTGTAGTGCGCTGTGCCGCCAGGGGGGACCGGGACCGGCTCCGCAGGATTCCCCTGCTGGTGGGGAACTCGCGTGTGGCCGCCCGCGCCACCGAGCGCAGCGGGACCGAGGCCTAAGGAGCAGACAGGGGTTATAAAGGAGGGAACACCAATGGGAGAGAGGAGGAGCAGAGGGTGAAGTGAGGGGAAGCAGGAATAGGTGAGAAGGAGAGAGGGAGGAGACAGGTGAACCAGAGAGAGAGATAGCTTGTACAGCATGGGAGGCGGAGTTGGAGGTTAGGGAAGGTCTACAAGAGGAGCGTGTGCGCGCGCCCTCTGTAAGGTTATGGTGCGCACGCACAGGCTGTGTCAAGAGGCACGCGGAGCGCCGCGCTGCGGGGTACCCGCCGAGGGGGGAGAGAGAACTGGAGGAGGCACTGCAGGAGGTAAGGGGACCAGAGGGGAGACAGAGGGAGGCTGCGAGCAGGGAGTATTGCGGAAGGGAACGGAGGGTTGCGAACATGCGCACGCCCTGTGGAGAACGCGCGCAGACGCTGGGAGTGCGTCAGGGGATGCCGCAGAGGGACGGGTGCAGGAGGAGGAAGAGGGAACAGAGCGAGGAGGCAAGAAAGGGGCATAAGAGGCAAGGGGGAGCGCAGTGCCAGGGACACATGGAGAGGAAGGAATTCCCTGAACCGTCACAGCCCCTTAGATAGGGACGCTTATCCATTCCATTGGACGCCGCTCCAAACATTGCCATTGCAACGTGACGTCACATGACCCCTCTGCATCATTTGACGCCAGAGCCGAGCAGGGAGGGACAGTATGCAGGGGGCCGCAGTGGAAAAGTTTGCGTAGCCCTCCATTGGGTCACTACCAAATAGCACTTCTATTGATATATATATATATATATATATACAGTATATATATAACGGAAATAGCCGTGTTAGTCCAGTTGCGATAGTGGAGAATAAATGTTCTTCAGTATTAGGTGATACCTTTTTTATTTGGACAAACAATTGATGTCATAGGACAAACTTTCGGGAGTTCTCCTCTCTTCCTCAGATCGGCAAAACTGATTACCAAGCTGTGTAGTGCAGGGGTGTCTACCTCCAGTTCTCAAGGGCCACCAACAGGTCAGGTTTTCAGGATATCCATGCTTCAGCTCAATGTCACTGATTGAGCTACCGGTGCAGAAGCAGGGATATACTGAAAACCTGACCTGTTGGTGGCCCTTGAGGACTGAGTTTGAGACCCCTGGATTACATACTCCCTTGCATGATTCTGCAATGTTTCTCTAGTTTGGAGAAATATCTTCTTTCGCTGTGAATTTGCAGTGAGGGGCTTCACCCCACCAGCCAGTGTTATACCCAGACACAAAAAAACAGGTGTTACAATTGCTTTATAACAGTATATATTTGAGGTCACTTTCCTGGGGGTGCTCCAATTGACACAAATACATATTTACAGATATAATACTGTATATAGCTTTATAAAGTTGATCTGTGCAATGGTTCCTCTCTTTCTTATGTAGCCCCGGCCCCCTCGTGTCCCCCGATTCCCGGTTTCTTCCCCCTTACCTCCACTACAGCGGGGGAGCGGGCATAGTGTGCCGCGGTCCTCTCCACAGGGCGCCGCCATTTTGCGTAGGGTTCGGGCATGCGCAGAACACAGCCGGTGGCCATTACAGTATCGCGCATGTGCAGTATGATAGGGTCATGCAGCGGCCAATAGGGAAGGCTCCGCAAGGGACTACAGCCCCGAGAAGGAATAGGGGCATGTAACCACATGACGCCAGGGATCCAATTGCGCGGCCGGATCCCCTGCTTTGGGAAAATATACATTTGGCGCACTCAGGAAGAACAGGCAGTCAGTGCTGGGACAAGATAGGAGGTAGGAGGCCAGAATCACCCCCGTAGGCCCAGTTAGGACCCGACTCCCCTCAGCTTGTGGTTTCTGCAGGGACCGGCCCATAGGATAGGGACACGGCCCTGCAGTATCTGTATAGTGAGGGACACAGATAGGACACAGCGGTCTCCTGCTCACCGGTGGTCTGGGACCAGACACGCGTAGGAGCTTTGTACCCTCCACCGTTTTTTAATGTAGCCTGAATAAATCATATTTTATTGCCACACGACCTGCTCCTTGTTGCAGTGCACCTTACACTACATACTCTTGGACTTTGGACGCGGTTGCACGCTTGAGGACCTACATTGGAACAATAGTGAGTATTCTTATACTTTTATATGTTACCCAAATGAGAAGAAGTGATGATACTTTCATAGACATCTCCAGGGAACAGTGCATTTCTACATGTGGAATTGGAATAGAAACTGAGTTAATATATTCCCCTGTATGGTTACCTCTGTATATAATGAACTGATAACTTAAAGGGACCAGCATTTGAGCTCCTACAGAAACCTGCATATACTCCTGCTCACAGGTGGTCTGGAACTAGACACCGAATACAAGGACACTGTTAAGGTGGTACCATCCACGCGGGACCCACCCAACTAGAGGCGGAGGCTTCGCGGGTTACAGTATTTGATCAGTGGATCCCTTCATTCGCAAGACAGAGTCAGCGCGCCCGGGTGTGGACACACCCGGCAGGTACCTTCACCAAAGTGCACCAACACACTCAGTACAGTGGCAGCACTGACCACACATATAGGGTGGGGCTATAACCTTGTGGACACTAAGGGAGTAGAGTGCCTGAGGGCCACATATGGTACTGTGGGGACTGTGTACAGAGTAGGAACATTGGTGGGGCGGGTTACAGCCGTCCATGGCAAGTGGGTAGCTGTAACCAGTAGCTATATATATATATATATATATATATATATATATATATATATATATATATATATATATATATATATATATACTGTTATCAGAAAACTGTTATTCTGTGTTGCTCTGTGTGTTCATTGTGTGATCATATGCCTATATATGTATATGGGTCCTGTAACAGGCAAATCCGCATAGTAGGATCCGTTACAGGTGGAGGCGCTGATGAAAATTGTTCCAGAGTACACCCCAGGCTCCCTGAAGCGGAGGCTCAGACCTCCTGTGAGCCACAGGTATTGCACAACACGTACACCGTAGACACATCTCTCACAGAGGGTGGGGATACAGTACATGTGCTACACTTATATACTGAGGTACCAACTACTCGACCCCCACTCTTGAGAACAGATTGCCTGAGCTTTGGATATGCCCTTTTTATAACTTGTATTTTTTTTTTTGTGAAAATACAGCATATATACATCTTATTTCCAGTACTGCGACATGCATTATTCATATCTCTTGTGTATGATAGCTGAACATAAACATTGTCATCAAAACAGAGTTATAAGCAACGACATAAACTTAAATAATAAATAATCATAAAGTAAAATTAGGTGGGGGGGAAGAGGAAGAGGGTGGGGAGGGGGAGAGGAAGGGTGGGAGGCCGCGGTTCTGATCAACGCTTCAGGGACCGATGTCTGGATTAATTTGTTGCTGCTGGGTGGGCTACTCCATTACCGGAGAACGCATCTAACTACTATTAAAGCAAAACGGTGGCTCTCTCCACCCCAGGGATGTCTGTCTGGGCCAGCCAAGGCGTCCAGACTTTTAGGAAATTTTCGCCAGTGTCATTAACTAAACTTGTCAATTTTTCCATCTGGCATACGAACCAAATTCTATTCCGGATTTTGGGGATAACAGGAATTTCACTTTGTTTCCATAATGCTGCAATCTCGCACCGCACGGCTGTAGCAAAATGTGCTATTAGTTTAAGAGTTGCTTTTGAGAAGCCCTGTCGTTCTCTTCCCAGAAGGAAGAGACCGGGATCAAATGGGATGTCGAGGCCTAAAAGCCTCTGAAGCCAATTAATGATTTTTTTCCATAATGGAATCAGCCGGGGGCAGGACCACAGCATATGTAGCAGATCAGCGGTTTCTCCACATTGTCTAGGACAGAGTGGAGAACTACCGTTTACAAATTTGGATAGTCTAAGCGGGGTGAGGTACCACCTCATTAGGACCTTATATGCGTTCTCCTTTAATGTTGTGCAAATCGAGCTCTTAGCAGCTGCTGTTGCTATTTGGGTCCACTCGTCTAAATCTAGGGTCTCCCCTAAGTCCGTTTCCCATTTTAGCATGTAACCTAGTTTGTGGGTGACTTTAATTCCAGAACCGATCACTTCTCTATACATCTGCGATGTGAGTCCCTTCGTGTTAGTCTCATTCAGACAGAGCTTTTCGAATGTTGTCAGAGGTGGGTATGGGATTGAATTATTGTAGAAGGCTCTGATCTGGAGGTATCTATAAAATTCTGAATGTGGGATATTTTTCTCTTCTCTAATTTGTGCAAATGATATGAGTTTGTTGTCTACCACCAGATCTTGTAATCTCATAATATTATGCTGTTTCCAGATTTGAAAGTTAGCGCTAGGCATACCCGGAGCAAAGTGTGGGTTACCCCATAGGGGTGTCATCAGGGTTTTTTTGGACGTAAGTCCGCATCTAAATTTGGTAACATCCCAGATTGCTAATGAATTGGTCATTGAGGATAGCGGCTGCTGTATAGCGGATTTTCTTGCTATATTTGGGGTCCATAGTAGGTTGCTTAGTTCCAATGGGGAACAAGCTTTGCTTTCCAATGCTACCCAACGCTTCAAATCAGGGTGTGTTTGCCATTGGGAGAGTTGACATAATTGGGCCGCTCGATAGTATGAAATCAAGCAAGGTACTGCTAAGCCCCCTTCTGTTGGGTGTTTCAGTAGGGTCTGTTTAGTAATTCTAGTTTTTTTGCCCCCCCATATAAATGTAAAAATGGCGGATTGTAGTTCTCTAATTTCTAATAAGTATAAGATGCGTGGGAGAATATTCATTTTTATGCTATATATTTTTCCTATCCAGGAGATATTGAATTTCGCCCACTTTCTTATATCCTCCTTCAGTGTTTTAATTAATTTGGGATAATTTGCTTTATAAATTGATTTATATTCACTAGTGACAAATACCCCTAGGTATTTGATCGCCTTAGGCTGCCAGCGAAAGTTGAAGTTTAAAGAGATTAGTTTTTCTTCTGGTTTCGGAATGGTGACGTTCAAGGCCTCTGACTTTGACTGGTTTATTTTAAATCCTGAAATTTTGTTGAACTTATCTAATAGGCTGAAGAGGTTAGGGAGGTGAGTGGCTTTGACAAGACCATTAGCACATCATCAGCATAAAGGGCTATTTTGTGGGATTGATTATCTAATTTGAGACCGGAAATATCCGGATTCTCTCTCACATGTGCCGCTAAAGGCTCCATACACATGGCAAAGAGTAAGGGCGAGAGGGGGCAACCCTGTCTCGTGCCACTCTTGATCTTAAATATGTCCGAGGGGTAGCCTTGATGCATAACTTTAGCTGTCGGACCAGTGTATAGCGCCATAATAGCTGATATTAATTTATTCTCGAAACCAAATGCTCCAAGTGTAGCTTTTAGGTATGCCCAGTCGATCCTATCAAAGGCCTTTTCTGCATCTAGACTTAACACCATAATTTTTACTTTTTGTGATTTGGCTATTTCTAACAGATCAATGATTCGTCGGATATTATCTCCTTAATGAAGCCGACTTGATCTGGGTGTATTAGTCTAGGTAGGATCTGACTTAATCTATTGGCAATTAATTTAGCATAGATTTTGATATCCGTGTTGATAAGCGAGATAGGTCTGTAGCTTTTACAATCTAGTGGGTCTTTGCCAGATTTATGAATTACAGAGATTGACGCTTGGAGCATGTTTTCGGGGAAGGGTTGTCCTGCTAACACCGCGTTAAACATTTTGAGCAGGTATGGGGCCAAAATTTTACTGAATTTCTTATAATAGAGGCCCGAGAAGCCATCTGGCCCCGGGGCCTTCGAGGTCTTGAGGTTGTCTATAACTAGATCTCGCTCTTCCATGGTAAAATCAAGACTCAGTCGTCCTCTCTCCTCTTCCGTCAGCTTTGGCAGCTTTGAACTCGAGAGAAATGACTCACGAGATCGTTCTGTATTCTGATTATGTACTATTTTATCCCCATTATATAATTTCTCGTAGAATGACTTGAATTCATCTACAATTACAGATGGATTGCCAGAGATAGAGCCTGAGGATCTTCTAATGGCTTGTATACTATAATTAGGGGGTCTGTGTCTCAGCTTGTTGGCGAGCATAGTATCTGGCTTGTTTGCTTTATCGAAAAATTTCCTCTTTGACCAATTCAGGGATATATCAGTCTGGGATGTTAACAGAAGATTTAGTTCTATTTTGGCATCTCTTATTGGTTTGAGTAGGTTGGGGTTATTGGATTGTTTATGTTTGTCCTCTAGGGTTTTCAATTTAGATTGTAGTAAATTCAATTTGTATTCACGTTCTCTTTTCTTTCTAGACGCTATACTTATTAGTATGCCCCTGAGCGTGGCTTTGTGAGCCCCCCATAGGGATAGATAAGAGTCTACTGAACCGTGGTTCAATTGAAAAAATTGATCTATTTCGTCGGCTACTAATTGGGCGGTGACAGGATTTTTTAATAGGGCTTCATTAAGTTTCCAGTTTGCTCTAGGTCTGTCCAGAATTAGCTGGGTGCACCGTAGCTCTATAGGCCCTTTTTAAACCTGCTACATTGTGAGTAGGCGACACATAAGTCTCCTTATTGATTTCACGAATTTAAATACATCTGCACTTAGAATTGTTCTTTTTTGGTTGAACTTCTCCTGTGCTCCCCCTGGATTTTGAAGAAAAACTGCATCATTCTGGGACTACTGGAAACAGACCCTACCAGAGCGTCCGAGGAGGGGGTTACAACCTGTTATTTAAATGACTGTGTAATACAGTAAGTCACTTAATCATTTTGTCACTTATCTTTGTCCCTTATTATCACACTAAATATTGGTTGTAAAGGGAGTGCCTTCCTATCTCTTCACCCGATCGGATACAGAGTATCACACGAGCAGAGACAAGGAAATCTGCTGGTCCTGGAAAAGATTAACTGGAAACGTAATAAACGGTGTGTGCTTATAAACATTTATTTCATATATTTTATGTAAACAGTGTCGTGTGTGTGTGTGTGTGTGTGTGTGTGTGTGTGTGTGTGTGTGTGTGTGTGTGTGTGTGTGTGTGTGTGTGTGTGTGTGTGTATACACGATACCGCATAAATCCGGACATCAAGAGACAGCACACAGCGTGTTAAGGTATAAAAGGTGTATTAGTGAAAATATATTTGATATCTTTATATATGTAAATATATACATGTGTATGTATGTATGTTTATATATGTATATTTATATGGGATGTCCTGGTACCTTTTATTTTTGGATCACCCAGAAAGTCCTTATAGTGGGTGTTATTATTGTAATGATTAAAGTAGGGCTGGAATAGTAGCTGGTAGGGGGAATGCTTTTTCTGCCACATCACTTTATAGATGAATAATTTATTGTAGTATAGATACAAATTCATTTTCTTTCCTTATTGTTCCGGCGCCTTTTTCCCTACAAACACGGCACCGCGTGTAACAGGGCACGGCATGTAACCCCTTACCTAAAAAAACATAATCTTAGCCCATTACTTAAAAAAACATAACCTTAACCCGAAAAACACTAACCTTAACCCCTTACCATAAAAGCCCTAACCTTAAAAATCTTAACCCCTGACCCTAATAACCATAACCTTAACTCCTTACTCTTAAAACCTTAACCCCTAACCCTTCAAACCCTTACCTTAAGCCTATACCCTAAAAAATTTACAGCCTAACCCTACAAACCCTAAAAAACCTAACCTTAACCCCTTACCCTTCCAACCTCAACCCTACAAACCCTAACCTTAACCCCTTACCCAAAACCTTAACCCCTAACCTTAATCATAACCCCTTATCCTAAAAACTGCCAAACCTAAAAACCCTATCCCCTACCACAGGGGTCAACTGTCCCTCAGCGGCTAATTGATCCTTTCTGTTCTGACCCCATATATCCTTGTAGCAAAGGGGTAGGGTCAGGCAGGTAAACTCGCTCCCTTTAGATGTATGTATGTATGTATGTATGTATGTATGTATGTATGTATGTATGTATGTATGTATGTGTGTATGTATGTATGTATGTATGTGTGTGTGTGTGTGTATGTATGTATGTATGTATGTATGTATGTCTTTATTTGTATAGCGCCATTAATGTACATAGCGCTTCACAGCAGTAATAGTTACAATCATATAAATAATAAAATATAAATAACACAAAGGGAAGAAGTGCTTCAGACTTAAAAGTAACATTTAGGTTGGTAGGAAGAACATACAGAGACAGTAGTAAGGTTTTCTGGTAAGTGCGTCTGCCACAGAGCTATTCATATGCTTGTTAAACAGGTGTGTTTTAAGATGGGTCTTAAAGGTGGATAGAGAGGGTGCTAGTCGGATATTGAGGGGAAGGGCATTCCAGAGGTGAGAAGGGTTTAAGGCGGGAGAGGGCTTTGGATACAAAAGGGGTGATGCACACTGAGTCCTTCTTTCTTTTTTTGTTCTTTTATTGCAAAACAAACAATAACAACAGATGAGGGGAACTGTGGATGAATGGCATATGTGGGGGAGAGGTAAATTAAGAATGCCTTGTATGGGAGAGGCAGTAAGAGAAGTGTATTCACAGACTGCTGCATCCAAAAGAAAGTGAGCTAGTCTGTACACACAGGATATAGATATGTAGACAGAGGAGTATACTAAATACTGTAACATGGCAGGGGAGTATGGGCAAACCATCTCAGGTTTTGAGCATAGGGAGGTTGCCAAGGCAACTGGGAAAACTATGGGGGTAAGGCAACACTTGTAGCAACAATGTTGCAGTTTACACTGAGCAGCAATGGCTGCCTCAGAACAGAGAAATGAAACATGCACAGAGGTTCCAGGACACTTTCCATATAACATATGCCGTGTTGAATTAAAACAACAATCCACCCAGAACCGAGAAGCATATAGGAGTTTTACCCATACAATGTTAGTGTCTTTCCTCTAGGGATGGCCTGCTCTTTAAAAAAAAATGCATGTTCTTCTAGTGCCATAAAAAAAAAAGATTTGCTTAATCTCTAGTTTCGGAGGTTACCTTTAGACTCTTAGCAGAGCTTCATTTTAAACTCCCGGACACTTCATATTTCAATCTTATATCCTCCTACTCCTGAATGAAGCATCAGATTTTAAAAATAATAACAGCGTTGAAAAGGTGAAGGAAAGATCTGAGAAACGTTTTGAAAAAAAAAAAACGATTAGTGTTGCGACCTGCTGCGGTAGGAATCCCATATTAAAGGCCAGCCGGGGGTGCCGTAAATATTAGGCAGGCTAAACCTTTCTGAAAATATAGGCTCAACATCTCAGAAATGGACGATTAGCCGCAGCCGTTTCGGCCCTGAGGTAGGTGTTAAGGGGTAGGGTAAGGGGATGGGGTTTTTTGGGTACGAGTTTACGGTCTTTAATGCAAGGGGTTATGGTTTGGGGTTTTAGGGTAAGGGATTAGGGTTTTTAGGGAAAGGAGTCAGAGTTGGGGTTGTTTTGGAAAGGCGTTAAGGTGTTTAGGGTAAGGGGTTAAGGTTTTCAGGGTAAGGGGTTAATGGTTTTTTTGTGGGAAAGGGTTAAGGCTTTTTTTGGGAGGAAAGGGGCCAAGGTGTTTAGGGTAAGGAATTAGGGGATACATTTACCTGCAGCAGCAAACTGTCCTGGCGGTGAAATGGCTGTGCCTGAATGTCCGCGGCTAAAGCTTGTGTCTAATTGTGTACTTCTAACCGTGTGGCGCTATACAACATGACATTGTAATGACACGTATTTTCTCTGTAGTTTGGAGGGAGGGCGGGAGAGCGGGAGGGAGGGAAGGCGGGAGGGAGGGAGGGCGGGAGGGAGGGAGGGCGGGAGGGAGGGCGGGAGAGCGGGAGGGAGGGAGGGAGGGAGGGAGGGCGGGAGGTACGAGTTGCGGTGTCACTTCTGACATTGGCAGACTGAAGAGCATTGGGATTCATTACAAATCCCTCTTGCGCCTGCTTCTCCTGGAACACCACAGACCTGATTATGTCCCCCATTCTCTTTCACCCAGTGTACAGCGGCACGGAAGGAAAGGCTGGTTTTACTGTTCCATAACATGCAGCTTTACAAGGGGTGTTAAAGTCACTTTCCTGCAGCTTCACACGTGTGCTATCCATGTTCTACTGTCCTTCACTACTGAGGCACATACTGAGGGGGCTATGCACTAAGCTCAATGGCTTTGCGTTCTGATTTGGCCAAAAAACAGGTTCGTTAAAAAGTGAGGCCGGGGACGCAGATCACTAAGGCCTTGAGGCCATTTTTTAACGTACCTGCTCAAAATAGCTCAGAACAGCCACGGCGTACGTGTTGCTTTCCCCCCCCCTGCTAGCGTTCTTAACCTTTACGTACGCTAGCTGATAGAAAAAAAAGCCGCATGTAACATTTGCATGGAGATTCTGTATCTCCATGCAAGGCTGTTACAGGCGATCGTACACTAAATAAATACATTTTAATAATAGTGTACATGAGCAGGGGGTCTCCAGAGCTGAACCGCATTGGTTTCAGGTCCGAGGACCCCCTAGTTCAGTTGATATAGGCCCCGTTATGGGGTGCTGGTATCCCCTGCACTTTAAAGCTCCCGCGTCACGTGACCGGGTTATTTACATTCTGCAGGGGATACCGGCACCCCATAAAGGGGCATGTATCTCCTGAACTAGGGGGTCCTCGGACCTGAAACCAATGCGGTTCAGCTCAGGAGACCCCCTGCACATGTACACTATTATTAAAATGTATTTATTTAGTGTACGATCGCCTGTAACAGTCTTGCATACTGCGGGACCTGCATACTGCGGGACCTGAATACTGCAGTATGCAGGTCCCGCAGTATGCAGTATGCAAGTCCCGCAGTATGCAAGTCCCGCAGTATGCAGGTCCCGCAGTATGCAGGTCCCGCAGTATGCAGGTCCCGCAGTATGCAAGTCCCGCAGTATGCAGGTCCCGCAGTATGCAGGTCCCGCAGTATGCAGGTCCCGCAGTATGCAGGTCCCGCAGTATGCAGGTCCCGCAGTATGCAGGTTCCGCAGTATACAGGTCCCGCAATATACAAGTCCCGCAGTATACAGGTGCCACAGTATGCAGGTTCCGTAGTTTACACAGGTCCCGCAGTATGCAGGTTCCGTAGTATACAGGCCCCGCAGTATGCAGGTCCCGCAGTATGCAGGTCCCGCAGTACGCAAGTTCCGCAGTACTATTCAGGTCCCACAGTACTATACAGGTCCCGCAGTACACAGGTCCCACAGTACACAGGTCCCGTAGTATACAGGTCCCGTAGTATACAGGTCCCGTAGTATACAGGTCACGCAGTATGCAGGTCCCGGCAGTACTATACAGGTCCCGCAGTACTATACAGGTCCCGCAGTACACATGTCCCGTAGTATACAGGTCCCGCAGTATGCAGGTCCCGCAGTACTATACAGGTCCCGCAGTACTATACAGGTCCCGCAGTACTATACAGGTCCCGCAGTACTATACAGGTCCCGCAGTACACAGGTCCCACAGTACACAGGTCCCATAGAGGTTCTTGTTCTCGGAAATGAAAGTTCGATGCAAAAATTCAAGATTCAGAAAGTGAAATGAATATTATAAAATAAGCGAGTTTGCCTTTCTGGGAAATGAGTAACAAGCCTCCTATTACAGTGACCGCTGTGCACTTATTACAGTGACCGCTGTGCACTTATTACAGTGACCGCTGTGCACTTATTACAGTGACCGCTGTGCACTTATTACAGTGACCGCTGTGCGCTTATTACAGTGACCGCTGTGCACTTATTACAGTGACCGCTGTGCGCTTATTACAGTGACCGCTGTGCGCTTATTACAGTGACCGCTGTGCACTTGTTCCAATGTACTGGAGAGTAAAAAAAACTTGCCCTGTTAGTTCAATATACTTTTTTTAAGTAATGTATGTAATTATAATTGCTTACAAAGTTTACAGTTAATCTCCAATTAAGGAGGGGCCTGGGGTTAAGACACAGAGCCTAGATCAGGGTTGCCCACCAAAAGGTCAGGTTTTAAGGTTATCCCTGCTTCAGCACAGGTGGCTCAATCAGTCCCTGTTTCAGCACAGGTGGCTCAATCAGTCCCTGTTTCAGCACAATTGTCTAACCTGCAAACACATTAAAAACAAGTGTACTGAATATACATCCAATGTCACGGGAGAAAAATTCAGAATAAAACAGTTTATTAACTGTAATACAACATACGTTGTCTATCTGCTGAGTTGTCCATGCGGCCTTCATTATATAGGCCGCACAAAGAGAAGTCTAAAGGAACGTTTCACTGAGCACAGAAGAAACATTTTAAGAGGTTTCCTTGGACATGGGGTTTCTCGCCATTTCTTAATAGCTCATAATAAAGATGTAGGAGGTTTATCAATTGTGGGCATCGAACACATTAGCCAAACAACCCTGAGGGGTGACAGACTTCTAAAACTTAGGAAACAGGAGACCTACTGGATATTTAAACTACAAACGATGAGTCCAGTAGGTCTGAACGAAGAGTTGGACCTCTTAGCTTTTCAGTAGTTGATGCCTGTCACCAATACCTTTAAAATGATGAAAAAGATAATAAACAATAAGAAAGAAAAAAGAAATTTAAAAGAGTTGATATCACTTTTATATTTTATTGTATTTTTTTATTCATCAATAAATTTTATACACTTTATACATTTTAAATCTTTTATCATCTACAATATGTATTGACCTATTGTATCTATGTATGTCAGCACTCTATTTGAAAATGTTTATAGGTTAAGAATATACCTCCAATAATCTAGGTTTAATAATAATAGACAATATTTATTAATGTTTCACAATGATTCTTTCCAATTAATGTGTGTAGTAACATACTTTATGTATTAATCTTTTGTCTATTTAGCTTATAAGGTATCCATTTGTTGTAAGTGTCTGTGGAATTTTCAATGTGTTGTAACTATTTAGTCAATATATAATATTAATAATATAAATAATGATATGTATATATAAAAAAATAATTTTTAAAAACAATTACCATTTACCATTGAATTGTAGTGTCTAACATCAATTTAACCAACATATATATTTTTAATACACTATCAATTATTTAAAAGATATTTAGCATTTTTTGGTGGTTGAGATATAATCATTGTGTGTGTGTTTTTTTGTTGTTTTTTTGTTTCTTTTTGTGACATGAACCAGCCATATATACTATTTGCACCATTCTGTACTAATAGTGAACTCATTTTAGTTTATGTATAAGATGAATGAGCCACTAATTGGGCATTTAAGTGATTGCAATTAACTGGGCTATAAATTATGAAGGCGCATGGTGTGACGTTATCCCTGACGAAGCCTTTTGGTGAAACGCGTAGGAGGAGGAGCAGTAGGGTAATTGCTTGCCAACAGTGCGTTTGAGAGGAGCGGACAATACCACTTGCTGGGCTGTCTATATGGTCATTGGTAACCATCAGGAGGAGGAGCGCAGAGAGACGGAGCCCAGAGACTACCGGGAAGGGTCTGTGCGTCACAGCCGGAAGTGACATCAGACCCGGACACCCGGAGGGCTGCGTGGTATCGCGAGGTGCAGCACATTCAAACTGTGTGCACCGGAGCGTTTTTTTGTGACCTGAGGGACAACAGGACCGCCAAGGATCTGCAGTATCTAAGGGTGAGCATTTCCAATACTGTCTCAACCCTGGGGTACCCCTCTTCACTAATACCTGCCCGGGCAGTGCACAACCTACAGGATTAAGACTGTCTATCGGGTAACTCCCGTTTTCAAACCCCTGGACACCGACCAAGTGTTACCGTACATCCACTCCATCTGCACTATTTTTAACTACTATTTATGTATTGATTTTCCATCACTGTTGTCCTAGAGGGATTTCATTGGGACAAGTTTATTTAATAAAGTACATTAGTTTAATCACAACCCCCACTGTCTGCGCTTCTCATTTTTTTCTTTTTGTTGTCCTGTTTCGACACAGGTGGATCTTAAAGCTGCAGTTCAGTCAATATCCTGCATGTGTGGTTTTTTAATAAATCAGTTCTGTAGTAAGAAAAAATACTTTTAGCATTTTCTGTTTTTAAAAAAACAACTTTGAAAGACCAATTTTCTTGTATTCTATTTTAACAGCCATTTGCTAAGGCACTGCCCCTTCATGTCCTGTCACAAGCCCTGGCACACCCCTTTGTCAGCCCTGCCCTCCCTCTAGTACATGTCAGTGCAGGAGTGCTCATGAATATTCATGAGCTTCCACTGACAGACAAGCAGAATATAAACAGATCCCTTCACTAATTATGTCACCAAATTTTGACCTATCAATACATGGAGAACGAATTGACCTGCAGCTATACAGTTCTTTAGGTAATTAGAGATTGCCCACATAAAACTATTGAAGTAAAAAAAAAAAAAAAAAAAAAAAAAAAAAAGACTGAATTGCAGTTTTTTAATCAGTCGTTGCTTCAGCACAGGTGGCTAAATCAGTCCCTGCTTCAGCACAGGTGACTCAATCGGCCTCTGATTGAGCCACCTGTGCTGAAGCAGGAATATCCTTAAAACCTGACCTGTTGTCGGCCCTGGCGGACTGGAGTTGGCCACTCCTGGCTTAGTGGATACCATTAAGTGCAGGGAAAGTAACGTCTATTACCTATGAATCTGGCCCATAGAGTCTACATCAGGCCTGCACAACTCGTACAGTGAGAAGGGCTGAACTGCTCCAAGGAAAAAAAATTTGGGCCGCACGGGTAAAATCATCATCATCATCATCGTCATCATCATCTTTCCTCCAGCACCTCATCATCATCATCCTCATATATCTCCCCCAGCACCCCTCATCATCATCCTCATATCTCCACCAGAACCCTTCATCATCATTCTCATATCTCCCCCAGAACCCCTCACTATCAACCTTTGCGATACTCCCCATCTATCTCTCATACCCCCATCTCTCCCACTCACCCACACACATAATACTCCCCCTCCACATCAAACACACAATACCCCCCTGCACAGCACACACATCACACCCCCCTGCAGCTCACATCATTCTCCCCCCTGCACCTCACATCACTCTCACCCCCTGCACCTCACATCACTCTCACCCCCTGCACCTCAGATCACTCTCCCCCCTGCACCTCCCATCACTCTCCCCCCTGCACCTCACAGCACTCCCCCCTGCACCTCACATCCCTCTCCCCCCTGCACCTCACATCCCTCTCCCCCCCTGCACCTCACATCACTTTCCCCTTGCACCTCACATCACTCTCCCCTCCTGCACCTCACTTCACTCTCCCCCCCTGCACCTCACATCACTCTCCCCCCCTGCACCTCACATCACTCTCCCCCCTGTACCTCACATCACTCTCCCCCCCTGCACCTCACATAATTCTCCCCCCCTGCATCTCACATCACTCTCCCTCCCTGCACCTCACATCACTCTCTCCCCCTGCACCTCACAACCTCGGTTTGCGGAGGAGGAGGCGGCAGAGCAGGCAGGACTTCACGCACGCTCTCTAGCAAGCAGCAGGCACGTAAGTCCCTCAATGCTAGAGCGCGCTGCTGCCCTGGCTCCTGGGGGAGGGGGAGAGCTGGCTCCTGGGGGAGGGGGAGAGCAGGCTCGTGGGGGTGTGGACTCGTGGGGGAGCGTACTCGTGGGGGAGAGGGACCGCGGACTCGGGAGGGAGGCGGAGGGGTAGAGATGACTTGAGAGGGAGGGGGAGAGCGGAAAGCCGCCCGGGCCGCAGGCCTGGTCTACACTATGTCTAGTGGTATCGATGATGCAAACATTGATCACTGTGAGTCTTCCCGAAGGGGACCGTGGCAATGCAAATCTTACATCCGCAGATCACGCTGAGATTGGAACTATGAGAATATTCATGTTCACTAAAAGTCCTCTGCTAACTCTGATCTGCTATCAACACACTGATACAAGATAACAACACACTGATACAAGATAACAACACACTGATACAAGATAACAACACACTGATACAAGATAACAACACACTGATACAAGGTAACAACACACTGATACAAGATAACAGCACACTGATACAAGATAACAGCACACTGATACAAGATAACAACACACTGATACAAGATAACAGCACACTGATACAAGATAACAACACACTGATACAAGATAACAGCACACTGATACAAGATAACAGCACACTGATACAAGATAACAGCACACTGATACAAGATAACAGCACACTGATACAAGATAACAACACACTGATACAAGATAACAGCACACTGATACAAGATAACAGCACACTGATACAAGATAACAACACACTGATACAAGATAACAGCACTGCAGCAGTCCAAGCTTCCGTTTTTTCATTTGTTTTCATTTTTTCCCTTTAATATGCGCATCAATACAATCCACACAATTATAAGTAATTAGCTAAGTTGCCGATAGATCCATTCTCCTGTGATCGATCGGCAAAGATTCGGCTCGAGGGTTCATTAAATGGCTGTCAGTGTAGCAGAAGAGGACCAAAACTAAGCAGCCAATGTGGACCTGACTTACTGCAATCTAAGTTCCTAAGACTTGGTGCCCCAGCCATTGCCAAACCGCTTGCTTCCCTAGTCAACTCTATCCTGTCTGCAGGCCATATCCCTAAGACCTGGAAAACTGCCAGAGTTGTCCCAATCTTCAAAAGTGGGGACAAAAACATTGTCTCAAACTACAGGCCAATCTCCCTTCTCCCAATCCTATCCAAAGTCATGGAAAAATGTGTCCACTCCCAATTAAGCGATTACTATAACAAGACAAATTTCCCTAGCCAATTCCAATCTGGGTTTCGTCCCAAACACTCCACCGTAACTACCCTGCTAAAAGTTTGCAATGAGATCCAGTGTGGAATGTAACTGGGACAACTCACTGGTACAGTATTCCTAGATTTTGCAAAGGCTTTTGATACTGTTGATCATGTTATCCTGCTTAACAAACTCCAGTGCTTTGGTATAGGGAAGCATGCTTTAAACTGGTTTCAGTCCTACCTATCAGGAAGATCCCAACATGTGTCTATCTCTGGCTCTAACTCCAACCCCCTGGATATCACCTGTGGCGTCCCGCAAGGCTCTGTTCTGGGGCCCCTACTCTTCTCAGTGCTCATCAATGATCTTCCCACAGCTTGTCAGGAAGCCTCAATACACATGTATGCAGATGACACAATCCTATATGCACACAGCCATAGCCTCTCCGACCTAGAACACATACTTCAGTCTGACTTTTTGAGACTTAAAAATTGGATTTCCCAAAACAAACTGTTTTTAAACACTGACAAGACTGTAACAATGGTATTTGGGACCAAGGCTAAATTTTTAAAGCTTCCAATGACTGAGCTTCAGATCAGAACGAACGCTAACACCACCCTAACTCCTGTTACTAGTTTTAAATACTTGAGCATATGGTTTGACTCTCATTTAACATTTGGAATGTACATTGATGCCCTGACATCCAAAACCTGCTATATGCCAAACTAGGTGTATTTTATAGAAACAAAGCCTCCCTAGGCCTGCTGGTCAGAAAGCGTATTGCACAGCAGATGCTAATGCCAATTATCGACTATGGGGACATATAATACGGCTCGGCACCCCAAACCCACCTTAGCAAACTTGACACCCTCTACAATTCAATATGCAGTTTTGTTCTCCAATGCAACTACAACACACAGCACATCGAAATGCTCAAAGAACTAGATTGGTCATCACTCGAGTCTAGACGCAAAGTTCACCTTTCCTGTCTTGCCTTCAAATACTTTCTGGGCAAGCTACCCAGCTATCTGAACAAGCTCCTCACCCCTACCACACGCAGCACTAATCACCTGAGATCTGACTCCAAAACACTGTTCATGGTCCCAAGGTTCAGCAAAGTATCCGGCCGCTCCTCCTCCTCTTACTGTGCACCCCAAAACTGGAACAGTCTACCGGAGACTCTCACAGCGTCTATGTTCTTTCAAGACTAAGGCTGTCTCACATTTTAATCTGGTCTGTAACTGTTACATATGCCTATAATATATATTATCTGTAACTGTGCATGCAATGTCTTGTATATAATGTATAACCCGGTTCATTTATGTAACTGTATTTGTAACCATGTATTATTTGTTTTACTCTGTGCCCAGGACATACGTGAAAACGAGAGGTAACTCTCAATGTATTACTTCCTGGTAAAATATTTTATAAATAAATAAAAGATGCAAAGTTCTGAGGAGGCTGAGGGAGGTGGGAGAGAGGAGGACTATTTAATCTGGTAGTCCTGCCGGCCAATCAGATCAACAGGGAACTCACGCAGTGATACAAAAAAATACCAGACTAACAAAAATATAACATAAACCAGTTTCTAGGGCAGGTGATGTTTTGTGTGGGAGATGGTGCTCAATAATCACGTGACTCTGTCAATAAAATTATTTGAGTATAAGGCCGGTGCTATGGTAACAAAATACAGCGCTGAGCCGCGCTGACGCTCATGCTCTCCTGCTCAAACAGGAGCTTTTTTCTGTCCGGGCATGAGCGTCAGCAAGCGTGCTTGTGAGGCGGGTGGGAGGCGGGGCAAGCACGCCACGTCACGGCGCCGACGTCACGAAGTGCCATTGGCTTTGCCGTGACCGGCCCTCCGCTTCCCTCAGCACGAAAAATTAAATGAATCTGTCGGCTGCACTTCCACACGCCTCCGCACGCCTATGGAAGCGTCTACCAAAGCCCCACACATGCTGGATGCAGGAGGTAAGTTTCCTGGCTCAGCGTTGTATTTTTTACCATGGCCCTGGCCTAAGCGTCCGGATACTGTAATAAATGTCCAACGTGACAAATTCCATATATAATGTGACCAGGGAGAGATGTGTCTAGTGGTGTCCACCTCACAACCTGTAACGCTCGGCCTGCCCACGAGCCAGATGAGACCCCGGGACTGAGGTGGAAAGGAGTAATACCACACACCTAGCAGTAAACGGGGGCACGACCGGAGTGTGGAAGTAGCGTAGGTGGTCCATGTAACAAAAATAGAAAGGTTACCGTACTTGACAACTCCAGCGTAGAAAGGTAAAGTCCGTAAGCCAATGGTCGTGGGATGGAGAGGGCAGCGTAATAGAGTGTCCGTAAGCCTGGGTCGTGGGATGGAGAGAGCAGCGTAGTAGAGTGTCCGTAAGCCGTGTCATCAGGGACTTCTAGCCCTTCAGGGACCTGTGCTTGAGACTCCAAAATCTTATCCAGAATGTCAAAGGAGGTGGCAGAGATAAACAATTGGGGGGACAGAATACTCTCCGGGACTTCCTGTGACTTCTCCTCAGTGATAAACTGATGGGACAACGCATCCGCTTTGATATTCTTTGTCCCAGGAATATAAGAGATGATAAAGTTAAACTTTGAGAAGAACAACGGCCACCGAGCTTGATGGCCCCAAGACGACGAGCACCTTCAATGTAAGAAAGATTTTTGTGGTCTGTCAGGATCAGAATGGGTTCCTTGGTTCCTTCCAGAAGATGTCTCCATTCTTGTAATGCCATCTTGATGGCCAACAACTCCCTATTCCCCACGTCGTAATTTCTTTCTGCTGAAGATTTTTTTTTAGAAAAAAACCCACTGGGGTGTAGTTTATCTTCGGGGGTGGTTCTTTGAGAGAGAACCGCACCGGCTCCCACATCAGAGGAGTCAACTTCCAAGGTAAAGGGAAGGGTGGGGACGGGATGTTGCAGAATGGGAGCCGAGACAAAGGCTCTTTTAAGAGACTCAAAGGCACGGCTGGCCTCCAATAGCCAAGAGGAAGGATCGGCCCCTTTTTTGGTAAGGGCCGTAATGGGCGCTACCAAAGTAGAAAAACCAGCAATAAATTTTCTATAATAATTTGCGAAACCGAGGAAACTCTGAATCGCCTTTAAAGAGTTAGGTTGTGGCCATTCGAGTACAGAATTGAGCTTCTCTGGATCCATGGTGAACCCTTGATCCGAGACAACGTATCCCAGGAAGGTAGTTGAGGATTGGTGAAAGACACACTTCTCCATCTTGGCGTAGAGCTTGTTGGCCCGTAATCGAGAGAGCACCATCTTGGTATGGAAAAAATAAGTATATCATCCAAGTAGTGTGGCAGGATGGTCGTGGTAAGTGAGGAGACAACACGTCTTTTCCGGTGAAATAATGCTGATGGGTTTATTTGTCCAAAAACGGTAACTAAACAATGGGTACACTGTCCCTTTAAAATTGAAACGAAATGAAATCCTAACCCCGGTCGGGGTACTAGCTAAACAAAAGTGCAGGCTAACTATCTGGCTGGCTAGCTAACCTATTCCAGCCCTATAAAGTACAGCAAACGCAGTTGGCTCCTTACCTGGGAGCTTTATTCTTCCCTCTTGGGACAGGATCGCTTTGGGCAGCTTGTGTCTGTCTTAACACTCCTCTGTCTTCCTTCTATGCCTCAGAGAGAGAGACTGCCGCCCCAGAGGCATTTCCTCTTCCTGTTTTTAAAGCAGGTGAAGGAGCTTAATTCAAATCACCTGTGGTCTGCTTGACAAGCTGAGTTAACCCCTCGTTTACTGGATAGCATGCATACTGCCATCTCCTATTCACATACACGGAGTCAATGACCCTGTCACATATCCCCCTTCCCAGCATAACGTTACTGAGTGGAGCGGCCCGTGCACCGAGACTGTGCACCCTAGAGAGTGCATCAGCATTACCGTGCAGTATGCCTGGCCGATGTTGGATCGTAAAGTTAAAAGGTTGTAACGACAGGAACCAACGGGTAACTCTCGAGTTCTTTTCTTTATTTCTGTGCATCCACTGTAGTGGTACGTGATCTGTTATGAGTGTAAAAGACCTGCCTAAAAGGTAATATTTCAATGTGTCTGTTGCTCACTTTACGGCCAGACACTCTTTTTCCACTGTGGCATATCTTTGTTCGCGGGGACACAATTTGCGACTTAAATAGAGGACCGGGTGTTCCTCTTCTCCTACAAGCTGGGACAGTACAGCTCCGAGACCTACTTTGGAGGCGTCCGTTTGCAAAAAAAACTCCTTTTTAAAATCCGGGGCTACCAAGACTGGGTGACTACAGAGCGTTGTGCGTAGGTCTACAAATGCGGTCTCCGCATTACCGTTCCATTTTACAACATCAGGTGCCTTTGCCTTTACTAGATCTGAAAGCTGTGCAGCCCGGGTTGCAAAATGGGGTATAAATCGCCTGTAGTAACCTACAATGCCCAGAAACGTCCTAACCTGTTTCTTTTTAAGGGGACGGGGCCAACTCTCAATGGCCTTAACTTTATTGAGCTGGGGTTTTACTGTCCCCCTTCCCACAACATAGCCAAGATATTTTGCCTCTGCTAGGCCGACTGAACATTTAGCTGGATTGGCTGTAAGACCCGCCTCCCGAAAGGTTCTTAACACTGCTTCAACCTTTCCTAGATGTGAGTCCCAATCTGGACTATGAATTACTACATCGTCTAAGTACGCTGAGGCGTAGTTCGAGTGTGGGTGTAACAACTTATTCATCAACCTTTGGAAGGTTGCAGGCGCCCCATGAAGACCAAAGGGTAAAACAGTATACTGAAATAGACCATCAGGTGTGGAGAAGGCCGTTTTCTCTTTTGCTGACCTTGTTAAGGGGATTTGCCAATAACCCTTTGTAAGATCTAAAGTGGTTAGAAAACGTGCCCTCGCCAACTTCTCAATTAACTCGTCTACCCGTGGCATAGGATAGGCATCAAACTTCGAGACTTCGTTTACTTTTCTAAAGTCGTTACAGAACTGTATTGTCCCATCTGGCTTAGGTACCAAGACAATAGGGCTGAACCATTGACTATGGGACTCCTCAATTATGCCTAGATCTAGCATTTTCTTTACCTCTGACCGAATAAACCCTCTTCTAGATCTGGGATTCTATAAGGTCTTATCTTAATGACTATCCCAGGCTTGGTGACGATATCATGAGAAACCATCCTAGTTTTCCCTGGTACGCTGGAAAAGACATCTCTGTTCCTCTTTACCAAATCTACAGCTTCTCTGTGTTGTTCAGGCGTAAGTTCTGCCGATATTTGAACAAGTGGTTCCTCCCCTTTCCTGGATTCGTTAGCTACTACGGACAGACATACCTCTCTATCCTGCCAGGCTTTTAATAGATTTATGTGATAGATCTGCTCTACCTTCCTCCGGTCTGGCTGTCGAATTTTATAATTCACCGGGCCGACCTGTTCTAAAACCTCATATGGCCCCTGCCAATGTGATAACAGCTTGCTTTCGGCCGTGGGAACAAGGACCATTACTCGGTCCCCTGGTCGGAAGTTACGAACCGTAGCCTGTCTGTTGTAAAGGTTCCGTTGGGCCCTCTGTGCCTCTTCTAGATGCTGTCTGACTATGGGGGTAACATGCGCAATACGGTCTTTCAAATCTTCCACAAATTGGATGACATTTTTCCCTGGCACAGCTTGTTGCTCCCACTCTTCTTTGAGGCTATCCAGAATCCCTCTTGGGCGTCTCCCATACAGGAGTTCAAATGGGGAAAACCCCGTAGAGGCCTGTGGTACCTCTTGGATAGCAAACAAGAGATAAGGCAACAAGGTGTCCCAGTTCTTCCCATCACTAGCGACCACCTTTCTCAACATCATCTTCAACGTCTTATTAAATCGTTCTACCAGTCCGTCCGTTTGCGGATAGTACACAGAGGTTCTTAGGGACTGTATTTTTAGCTCTACACATAAGTCTCGCATAAGCTTAGATGTAAACGGGGTACCCTGATCTGTCAAAATTTCTTTCGGTATCCCAAGTCGGGAAAATACCTGTAACATTTCCTTAGCTATAGCTTTGGAGGAAGTATTACGTAAAGGTAGTGCCTCTGGATATCGAGTGGCATAGTCTAGGATCACCAGAATGTACTGATGACCCTTGGCAGATTTCTCCAAGGGACCCACTATATCCATGGCAATCCTCTCAAATGGGACCTCAATAATAGGCATAGGGATCAATGGGGCCCTCAAACTTGGTCGGGGAGCTGTCAACTGACACTCGGGACAAGAGGCACAGAATCTCTTTACTGCATTATATATCCCTGGCCAGTAAAACCTTTTTAGGATTCTTTGCTGTGTCTTCTCTACGCCCAGATGACCCCCCAACAAATGAGAGTGTGCTAGCTCTAGGACCTTCCTCACTAATGAACTGGGTACTAACAATTTTTCTATTTCTTGGCCCTCCTCTTGGCTCACATGGTATAACAAATCATTCTTAATATAGAAATATGGATAGGATTCCTTTGTGTTTCCTTCTACTGGGACCCCATTAACTTCTACCGCCTGGCTAAACCCATTTTTCAACTGGGGATCATTAGCCTGTTCTCTACCAAAGTTAGTTAGGGACAGTTCTAGATTTCCAAAACCTTCCTCATCGGGAGTTTGGTCGGTTACCTCCACGGGTAACTCATATACCTGAGCATCAACAGGCCCTGTCTCGGACAACTCTTCTCCCTCTGGTCTCTCTCCGTTAGGAGTAGTGACCAGTGCTAACTGGGGTGGGGGTGTACCTCTTTTTTTTCGGTCCTACGTTCTCGTTTTGACTTAGGGGTTTTAGACACCTCGGCGACTAATTCGGGGTCTGTAAACGGAAAAAGCTCATCTGGAGTAGGATTGTTCAAGGTGAGCTGTCCTCTGATCAGGGTGTCAAAACCAGGGAAATTACAGCCTAACACTAGGGAATGGGGTAACTTTGGTACAATTGCTGCCATAGTTTCGATGACTTGCCCCTCGACCTTTACTTTTATCAGAGTCGTGGTGTACGGAAGCGTACACCCATGTACACATAATACCCGCAACTTCTCACCCTGGGGTAACCGGAGAGGCTTAACCAACTTCCCGGATACCAAGTTAATATTGCTCCCTGAGTCTACCAGTGCGGAGACTGGTTTTCCATTTAACATCACCGTGGTGAGGAAGTTGTGGGTACGTTTTCCCTCGCGGGTCATACCCACCACTCCACAAAATTCAGATTTCACAGAACCATATGCACACTCTATTGGCTCAGACAACTGTGGGCAGTGAGCCTTAATATGCCCCGTCTCCCCACACTCAAAACAAACAATTGGCCCAGTTCGTATTTGAAAACCTTTCTGAAATTTAGAGTTTCTGTCCCTATCCGGGTTTTTTTCCACCCGTTCAAATCGTGCGAACGGTCGTGGGTCCTGGCGCCAGCGCTGGCCTCTACTGGTCGTGTTGGGACGTGGGTTGTAGTTGGTGCGAGTGGGGCGTGACAGTTCACGGGTAGCCAGAAACTGCTCCACTGCGCCTACCATGGCATCACAAGAGAGGGGATCTCCCTGTCCCACCCACTGTTGAAGGTCCTGGGGTAACGCTCGAATGAAGCGGTCCAACACCACCATCTCAAGGATCCGTGCCGGGCTATGTTCCTCTGGCTTTAGCCACTTGGACGCTAGGTGAATCAAATCCCATAACTGGGATCTGGGCGGCTTCTGTTCCTGGTATTTCCACCTATGGAACCTCTGCGCACAAACTGCGGGAGTCACACCAATCCTTGCAAGGATTTCGCTTTTCAGACAGTCATAGTCTGCTGCGGCTTCTTCGTCAAGGTCACAATACGCTTTTTGGGCTTCCCCCAGTAGAAAGGTGCGATAATCCCAGCCCATTTGGAGCGGGCCCACCTTTCCCGGGAAGCGATTCTCTCAAAGGACCTGAGGTATCCCTCGACGTCATCGTGCGGCGTCATTTTCTGTAGGTACTCATTCGCCTGGACGGGCCGCATCGGGGCCGTACTTGACAAGCCCATTTTAATCTGGGCCAGCTGCTCAATCAGCTGCTTCTGTGTGTCTGCAACAACATCAAGCTGAGCTGCAAATAACCGGTTCGTCTCGCGTTGTGCAGCCGTGCTGTCCTGTCCCTGTTTGTTAGCTTCTTGCTGGACAGCGGTGTTGTGTACTAAGGCCTTCACAACGTCCTCCATAGTGGCAGCTACCGCGTGGACAGTTTGCATCAGACGCAATCTGTAGCTCCGCCCCTTTTACAGGGTGTTCGACATCCCACTTCTGACACCACGTGTGGCACGATGGTCGTGGTAAGTGAGGAGACAACACGTCTTTTCCGGTGAAATAAAAAAATCTTGCGAGAGGTGAGCGGAGCACAGCAGAGCAAATGCAGGGGCTATACACCAAGGTAAATAAAAGTCCTTTATTGCATGATCGACAGTGTGTTAAACAGTTCTCTTTGATAAAGGGCAGACGCCTGAAACGCGTAAGAGATTTTTACTTACCAACTACCATGATGTCGATCATGCAATAAATGACTTTTATTTACCTTGGTGTATAGCCCCTGCATTTGCTCTGCTGTGCTCCACTCACCTCTCGCAGGATTTTTCTATTTGTCTATTACCAGCGTGATGCACGCCAAAGGAACAGCCGATATCTTCTAATCGTGAGTACCCCAGTCCGCTCACCTGCGCTCTGGGGCTTATGTTCCTTGTACCCATTGTGACAAACGGCTTACTCCGGGGCTCCGTCGTTTGTCCGGGACTGTTTAGAACACGGTCTTTTAGGGTAGGTTAAATGATGAGGCGTCACGTACTGTTCCTTTAAACAGGCTATGCCTGGTTTATTCAGTCCCAGGCACTGAGACTGCCACAGTGCATACAACAGAAAACAGATCAAAACAAAAGCTGCTCATCTGAGCGATAACTTAACTTAGATATCCCTGACTCAGGGTTGGAAGTGGCTTTTCCACTCCCAACAACAAAACAAGGTACTTTTGCAGTCTTATACAAATGAACAGAAAGATTGAACCTGTTAGGGGAAGAGGCTTCTCCCCTCTGTAGTTCAGCAGCCTTCCAGCCTCCTGGCTCTTGTGGAGAGACCAGAGCAAACAGGAAAACAGTCTTACATACCTGATTCCTAATTAGCATGACAGGTGACAGAAATCAGGCAGCAGACAAACTCTGGTCTGGATCTCTCATCCCTCAGTTCCAGCACTTGCCAAACTGTGGGATGGAGTGAATGTATTATAAGGCTGCACTCCCAGGCCAAACAGGATAGAAACTGTTTAGTATCCTGGGAGCCCTATATACGGAATTTATTACCATCCCCTGGTTTCTGTCACATATCCTCCCCCCCAGCTCAGACCTCGAGGGATGAGCGACCATGGATATTAGGGAGTGCATCCTTGACAACCCGTCAGCATTGCCATGTTTGTGCCCTGACCTGTGTTCCACAGAAAATTTAAAGGGTTGTAGGCTTAGGAACCACCTGGTCACTCTAGCATTCTTTTCCCTGTTTTGACACATCCAGGTAAGGGGTGCATGATCTGTGACCAACCGGAATTTTCTCCCCAACAGGTAGTATTTGAGCGTCTCTACAGCCCACTTTATTGCGAGACACTCTTTCTCTACTATGGAGTAATTTTTCTCCTGGGGATTTAGTTTCCTACTTAAATAAAGGATAGGGTGCTCCTCACCTTGAGACTCCTGGGAGAGTACCGCCCCCAGCCCTACCTCAGATGCGTCGGTTTGGACTACGAACTCTTTGGAGAAGTCAGGTGTGACCAACACTGGTTGGGCACAGAGAGCTTCTTTCAGGCTTCTAAAGGCTTGTTCGGTTTCGGGGGACCACTTTACCATTAGTGGTCCTCTTGCTTTTGTGAGGTCAGTTAGTGGGGTTGCCTTAGTTGCAAAATTGGGAATAAACCTTCTATAGTACCCAATTAACCCCAAAAAGGTCCTTACTTGTTTTTTTGTAACTGGCCTTGGCCAATTTTGTATCGCCTCCACTTTGAGTGTTTGGGGTTTGAGTAAACCTCTGCCAATACTGCTGCGGCACAGTTTATTCGAGCATTTGCCCGTTCTGTGCCGCAGCAGTAGCCAGGCGCGCGCCCGAGTGTGACGGGCGCGCGCCGAAGCAGCGGAAGAGCGCCCTCCGATCGGGGCGCTCTCCCTCCCGCTGCCGGGTCCGCCGGGTCCCCCGGAACCCCCTGCCGCTGTCCCGCGATCGCGGGACACCAGGGCTCCCTCGGGGAGCCCTTGGACGCGCGTGCAGGGGGCGCACGCTCCCGAAGACGCGTGACCGCGCGTCTATGACGCGCGGCACGCCGAGGGGCGGCCACTAGCAAGCCGGGAAATCTCCCGGCTTGCGGATCTGGCCGCAGTGCAATTAAATGTGTCGCCAGTGTAGAATATCCCAGATACTTGGCCTCCTCCAGACCAATAGTGCATTTAGCAGGGTTAGCAGTTAGTCCAGCAGACCGGACTGCGTCAAGCACAGCTTGGACCTTTGGAAGGTGGGATTGCCAATCTTCACTATGGATTACCACATCATCCAGGTAGGCGGCAGCATACCGAGCATGTGGTTTTAAAATTTTATCCATCATTCTTTGGAATGTGGCGGGAGCTCCATGTAAGCCAAAAGGCAACACCTTATACTGAAAGAGGCCGTCTGGGGTTGAGAAGGCTGTCTTTTCTTTTGCCCTTTCTGTGAGGGGAACCTGCCAGTACCCTTTTGTTAGGTCTAGGGTTGTGAGATATCGGGCTTTGCCCAGTCTCTCTACAAGTTCATCTACCCTGGGCATAGGATAAGTATCAAATTTTGACACCGCGTTTAGTTTCCGGTAGTCATTACAAAACCTTGTTGTACCATCTGGCTTTGGGACTAAGACTATAGGGCTGTTCCACCCACTTTGGGATTCCTCAATTACACCTAGTTTTAGCATTTTTTTAACCTCTAAACTTATAGCCTTTCTTTTGGCCTCTGGGATTCGGTACGGTTTAAGGTTAACTCGGACCCCCGGTTCAGAGACTAGGTCATGTTCAATTACGCTAGTTCTACCTGGCCGTATAGAGAAGATTTCTTTGTTTCTTCTCACTAAATTCTGAACCTCTCGTTTCTGATGAACAGACAGGGTTTCAGCTATGCTAACCTCTGGGTCAGTTTCTTGATTCTCTGACGGACCTGGGGGTACTAGGGTTAACAAGACTTCTCTATCTTTCCAGGGCTTGAGTAGGTTTATATGGTAAATTTGCTCAGGTTTCCTCCTACCTGGCTGTCTTACCTTATAATTTACTTCTCCCACTCTTTCCAAGACCTCATATGGCCCATGCCATTTAGCAAGGAATTTACTCTCCACGGTGGGAACCAGAACTAGTACCCTATCACCTGGAAAAAAAATTCTGACCCTAGCACCCTTATTATACGTATTCCTCTGTGCTTCTTGAGCTTTCTCCATGTGTTCCCTCACTATGGGTAGGACTGCAGCAATGCGGTCCTGCATCTGGGCAACATGCTCTATTACACTTCTGTAAGGGGTAACCTCGTGTTCCCAAGTCTCTTTGGCTATATCCAGTAAGCCCCTTGGGTGTCGGCCATACAATAGTTCAAACGGGGAGAAGCCTGTGGATGATTGGGGAACTTCCCTAATGGCAAATAACAGGTACGGTAACAAACAATCCCAGTTTTTCCCATCTTTATCAACCGCCCGCCGTAACATGCTCTTTAAGGTTTTATTGAACCTTTCCACTAAACCATCTGTTTGTGGATGATAGACTGAGGTTCTGAGATGCTTGATTTTTAGGAGTTTACATAGCTCTTTTGTTACTTGGGACATAAATGGTGTTCCCTGGTCAGATAGAATCTCTTTAGGAATCCCGACCCGGGAAAACAGAACTACTAACTCTTTTGCTATGTTTTTAGCAGACGTGCTACGTAGGGGAACTGCCTCCGGATATCGGGTGGCATAATCTAATATTACCAATATATGCTGATGTCCCCTAGCAGACTTTATTAGGGGTCCTACTAGATCCATAGCAATCCGGTCAAATGGTACCTCTATTATGGGAAGGGGTACCAATGGGCTGCGGTACGCCTTGAACGGGGCGGTGATCTGACATTCTGGGCATGAGGAACAATAATTCGTAATTTCTGCCAGAACCCCAGGCCAATAGAAGTTTCGGAGAACCTTTTCTTTTGTCTTTTCCACCCCTAGGTGTCCCCCCAATGGATGACTATGTGCGAGGTGTAATACTACGTTACGGAATGTCCGTGGTACCAACAATTGTTTAGTTGTAACTGATTTCCTTTTATCAACCCGATATACTAGGTCGTTCTCTACCTCGAAGTAGGGGTAAGCAAGTGACCTATCTGGTTGGCCAGGAGTACTATTCTGGTCCCGTATATTTCCCCTTGCTACCGCTAATGTGGGGTCCTCCCACTGGGCCTTCTTAAAACTCCCAGGACTGACCTCTAGGTCAGCGAGGGTCTTATCCGGTTCTGGGGTGGTAAGTGTCTGCTCAACATCTTGATTTGGGGTATTCCCTACCAAAGTAGTGATGGGGAAGGGAATTTTACAGCACTCCTCCTTTTCCCCCTTCTTATTTGGGCCCTCGTCAACCTCCATTTCTGAAAAAGGGAAAGGATTTGTTTCTTCTAATACTTCGTTATGGTCCGCTATTGAACTCTGGGCGCTATTCTGAGCGGGGGACCACATTTTTAGAAAATGGGGAAAGTCGGTCCCTATTAACACATCATGTGCCAGTTTGGGTACAATACCCACCTTGAAATCTAAAGAACCAAACTCTGTTTCAAAAAAAACATCAACAGTGGAATATTCATGATTATCCCCATGTATACAACAAATTGCCACTCTTTGTGAACTGTTTCCCTGTTTCTTCTTAATGGGCAAGAGGTATTCGGACACTAGTGTGACCATGCTCCCAGAGTCAAGAAGTGCCCGAACCCTCTTACCATTAACCTTTACAAATGCCCACAGATGGTTATTCAAGGGGTCCTCTGGGCTAGGGCCCATACATTGGGACAACAGCGAATAAGGTTCCACGCTGTTGCATTGCATGGGCTCATCATTTAGTGGGCAGATTTTTGCTGTGTGGCCCCTCTCATGACAATTTACACATTTAGGTACATAGTCTGTGTCCCACTTAGAGCCTTTTCCCGGCTCCCCATGTTGGCTATTGCCCTTAGTGTGCGAACCACTGTTGCTGGTGCTGCGTGAAGGTGGTCGCCGCTCTTCAGCGCCCCTTAACCCCGGTACCCTTTTACCGTCTCTGGAAGAGTCCTGGAACCTCGGGTAGTGGGGTTGCTCCACGACTGTGGGTTGCGGGTGCCCTTCTGCTGCATTGTACCTTTCTACGAGGGCCACAAGCTCATCCGCATTGTGGGGGTCACTCCGACTGACCCAACGGCGTAAGGCAGAGGGAAGTTTCCTCAAGAACTGGTCCATGACCAACCGTTCCACGATGTGGCTGGCTGAGTTGATCTCGGGTTGTAGCCACTTCCGGGCGAGGTGGATGAGGTCATACATCTGGCTTCGGGTGGCCTTATCCATCGTGAAGGACCATGCGTGAAACCTTTGGGCGCGAACAGCCGTGGTTACGCCGAGGCGGGCGAGGATCTCGAACTTCAATTTTGCATAGACGTTAGCTTCGGCTGGCTCTAGATCAAAGTAAGCCTTCTGGGGTTCGCCGCTTAGGAAGGGTGCGATTAGACCAGCCCACTCAGCTTCTGGCCATCCCTCTCTCTGTGCCGTGCGTTCAAACGTGAGAAGATAGGCTTCCACATCATCCGAGGGTCCCATCTTCTGAAGGTAGTGGCTTGCCCTGGTCATTTTCGGAACTGGGGCTGCCACTGCCAGTGGAAGGTTACTGATAGTCCCCCTCAGGATCTCGAGTTCCTGCTGTAAGCCCTGAGCGAACCGCTGTTGCTCCTCTCTCAGCAAGCGGTTTGTCTCTTGCTGGTTTGCATTCGCGTTTTGCAGGGCTTCATTCGTCTGTTGCTGGTTTGCATTCGCCTGTTGCTGGTTTGCATTAATCTCTTGCTGGGCTATTAGCAGCTGTTGCTGGGCTGCATTCGTCTGCTGCTGGTTTGCATTAGTTTCTTGCTGGGCTATTAACAGCTGTTGCTGGGTTTCATTCACGTCTTTCTGGGCAGCGACATTGCGTACCAGCGCACCCACCACGTCTTCCATCTTGTTTGCAGAGGATGAAAAAACTTTTTTTTTTTTTTTTTTCTTTCAAAGTTCTTCAACCCGCAGACCCCCTAGTGCTCTGCCCGCATTCTCCACCATATGTGACAAACGGCTTACTCCGGGGCTCCGTCGTTTGTCCGGGACTGTTTAGAACACGGTCTTTTAGGGTAGGTTAAATGATGAGGCGTCACGTACTGTTCCTTTAAACAGGCTATGCCTGGTTTATTCAGTCCCAGGCACTGAGACTGCCACAGTGCATACAACAGAAAACAGATCAAAACAAAAGCTGCTCATCTGAGCGATAACTTAACTTAGATATCCCTGACTCAGGGTTGGAAGTGGCTTTTCCACTCCCAACAACAAAACAAGGTACTTTTGCAGTCTTATACAAATGAACAGAAAGATTGAACCTGTTAGGGGAAGAGGCTTCTCCCCTCTGTAGTTCAGCAGCCTTCCAGCCTCCTGGCTCTTGTGGAGAGACCAGAGCAAACAGGAAAACAGTCTTACATACCTGATTCCTAATTAGCATGACAGGTGACAGAAATCAGGCAGCAGACAAACTCTGGTCTGGATCTCTCATCCCTCAGTTCCAGCGCTTGCCAAACTGTGGGATGGAGTGAATGTATTATAAGGCTGCACTCCCAGGCCAAACAGGATAGAAACTGTTTAGTATCCTGGGAGCCCTATATACGGAATTTATTACCATCCCCTGGTTTCTGTCACACCATACACTTCCTAGGGGGACATTAAACTGTTCTTAGGTAATCAGATATTTTTCACTGACCTTACCGATAGACACAGGTCCCGCCCGTTTCAGAGAGGAAGGGGTTAACTCTATGGAACACACGGCACTTATGTCTGAGAAGACGGCTTCTACAATTTGCTATTTCTTATGATATATAATATATACCTACCTCTAAAAGGAATACCACATAGCTGAGCACGGTACTGGGGATTTCTTTCCCTATTTTTCACTTCCGGTGAAATAATGCTGATGGGTTTATTTGTCCAAAAACGGTAACTAAACAATGGGTACACTGTCCCTTTAAAATTGAAACGAAACAAAATCCTAACCCCGGTCAGGGTACTAGCTAAACAAAAGTGCAGGCTAACTATCTGGCTGGCTAGCTAACCTATTCCAGCCCAATAAAGTACAGCAAACGCAGTTGGCTCCTTACCTGGGAGCTTTATTCTTCCCTCTTGGGACAGGATCGCTTTGGGCAGCTTGTGTCTGTCTTAACACTCCTCTGTCTTCCCTCTATGCCTCAGAGAGAGAGACTGCCGCCCCAGAGGTATTTCCTCTTCCTGTTTTTAAAGCAGGTGAAGGAGCTTAATTCAAATCACCTGTGGTCTGCTTGACAAGCTGAGTTAACCCCTCGTTTACTGGATAGCATGCATACTGCCATCTCCTATTCACATACACGGAGTCAATGACCCTGTCACAGTAGATAATCACAAAAGAATTCAACAGATCACAAAAAACCTCATTCATAAAGTCTTGGAAGACTGCAGGGGCATTGCACAACCCAAACGGCATCACCAGGTACTCATAGTGACCGCTGCGCGTGTTGAACGCGGTCTTCCACTCGTCTCCACTGCGGATGCGAATCAGGTTATAAGCCCCCCGCAGATCAAGTTTAGAGAAAATCGTCGCGCCTTGCAGCCTATCGAAGAGCTCTGGGATGAGAGGCAAAGGGTAGCGATTCTTGATGGTAATCTTGTTTAGGCCATGGAAATCGATGCACGGGCGAAGTGTCCTATCTTTCTTTTTTACAAAAAAGAATCCTGCTCCGGCGGGAGAAGTGGATTTCCGGATAAAGCCTTTTTTTTTTTTATTACTTAAATTTTTATTGAGCATTTTTTTCATACAAAATAAGAATTAATAAAACCTATAACAGATAAAAGGGGGGTCGGGAGGGGGGAGGGGTAGCATTTGTAAAAATATAGCATTGTACACAACAATTTAGTTACCACATGTATCACTCTGTTCCAAATATTCTAATCTATATATGGGGATATACCTGCATGGCGAAACCAAGGGGCCCAAATCTCAGAAAATCGCGAGGTAGAGCCGTTCAGATAGGCTGAGACTTTTTCCATATAAACTATATGCCAAATTTTATTATTTATTTGGTTTAAGGATGGGGGGGGCAGGTTGTTTCCAATTTTTGGCAATTGTACACCGTGTAGCATTTGACATTTGGGCTAGTACTCTAGCTTTTTTCGGGGAATATTGGCCATTGGCTTGCCTAGCAAAATATATACTGGGTCATGTGGGACAGTGATTTCTAGGATCTTGTGTATTAAGGTGAACACTTCCGTCCATGTTTGTTGAATTTTGGGACATGACCAGAATATATGCAGAATATTCCCCACTTCGCCTCAACCACGCCAGCACAATGGGGAGACCCCTGGGAGATAAGAGTGCAGTCTGGCAGGAGTCATGTACCATCTGTATATTAACTTGTAAATATTCTCTTTTATTACAACGCACGATGAATTTTTGTAGGCAGCGTCCCAGATATCGAGATCTATACAAACATTAAGATCTTTTTCCCAGGATACCATATATTTATCGGGGGTTTGATTGCTCTTGATAGAGGATAGACTTTGATATATTCTGGAGGTAATGCCCTTTGTGTGGGGCTGGTGTAGACACCAGTCCTCAAACAGAGTTAAAGCATGGGGTTGGCTTGATTTGTAGACTGATGGGATATAATGCCTAACCTGGAGAAATCTGAAAAAATCGGAAGAGGGGATATCATGATTCGTTTGTAGAGAAGCGAATGGGGGGACTTTCCCTTGAACGAGAATATCTTTGACTCTCGTGAGTCCTTTTTGAACCCAGGTATGGGAGAGCGGGTTTTCTGTGTAAAAAGGAAGAGAGGGGTTCGAGAATAGGGGTTGCATGAGGGAAGGGGTACCGGTTAGTTGACACTTGGATTTGAGGGAGTCCCAGAGATTACAGGCAAAGGATATCACTGGGTTCTTGAGACTCTCGGGTGGTCTAGACTTTTTGTTGAGCCAGAGAAGATTTTTTATTCTGCATGGGGAACAGATCAAATCCTCTATCTCGACCCACCTCCTTTCGGTTGGGTTTGAATGCCAGCTAACAAGTTGCCCTAATTGAGCTGCTCTATAGTAGTTTTGTAAGTTCGGAAGAGCTAAGCCTCCTACTGATTTGGACTTATAAAGAATATCTTTGCGAACTTTAGGTCGGCTGTTTTGCCAGACAAACTTCAACATTTTCTTCTGAATATTATTTAGATCTTTCTGACAGATTTTAACCGGGAGAGTTTGAAAGAGATAGAGGAGTCGAGGTAAAATATTCATTTTAATAGTAGTTATTCTCCCAAACCAAGATATTATATATGGGTTCCAAGTGGCTAAGTCCTTGACTATCTGGTCAAAGAAGGGTTTAAAATTTGCGTTGTATAAAGTTGAATAATTTTTTGTTAGGTGAACCCCTAGATATTTAATATGGTTCGCGTTCCATTTGAAGTCAAAATTTAGTTGGAGTAATTTTACTAATTCTTTAGGGAGATTTAAACTAAGGGCCATGGATTTGGAATGATTAATTTTATAACCTGAAAGTGAGCCGAATTCTGATAGAACATGAAAAAGGTTAGGGAGGGATGTGAGAGGTTTTGAAAGAGTCAATAGTATATTGTCCGCAAACAGAGCTATTTTGAATTCTTCCTGACCAACAGAAATACCCGCAATATTGGGGTTCATCCTTATCTGGCATGCTAATGGTTCTATGGCTAAGACAAACAACAAAGGGGAGAGCGGACAACCCTGCCTAGTTCCATTTAATATTGAAAAGGGGTCAGACAAAGAGCTGTTCGTCCTCACAGTGGCCGTTGGTGTGGAGTATAGTGTGTTTATACTATTTAAAATTTTGGCTGTGAATCCCATCTGCGAAAGCGTAGCTGACATAACCTGCCAATCTAATCGATCGAACGCTTTTTCTGCGTCTAAAGAGAGTAATAGAGATGGGCACTTTGTAAGATTTGCTACGTGTATTAGATTCACTGTCCTCCTTGTGTTGTCAAGGGCTTGTCTGCTCAGAACAAACCCCACCTGGTCCGGATGAACCAATTTAGGGAGGATACTATTTAATCTGTTGGCCAGGATCTTTGCGTATAGTTTTAGGTCTGTATTTAACAGCGAAATAGGTCTGTCGGATGAAGCCTTTTTCAAGGTTTTCTGTGATATACTCGGACATGGCCTCCGTCTCAGGCAGAGATAATGGATATGACCTGGCTTTGGGAAAAGGAGCACCCGGAATTAAATCAATCGGGCAGTCGAAAGGGCGATGAGGGAGAAGCTCCTCGGATTTGGTCTTACTGAAGCCATCCAGGAACTCCGAATAGACGTCCGGTAGGGTGGCGTCTTGCGGGGGAAAGGTTTCCAAGACGGCCAATACCGCAGCGGACGGAGAAGACGATTCCACCTGGGAGGATCTCCATTGAACGGGGAACTCGGCAGTCCAATCGATGATGGGATTGTGTAGTTGCAGCCATGGTAAGCCCAGGAGGATTTGAACTGAAGGGGAATGGATGACATCAAAAGAAATGAGTTCTAAATGTCCATCATTCATAGAAAGTTCAATGGGAAGTGTCTCCAAGGAAATAAAGGCTGGCTGCAGGGATCGACCATCGATAGCCTCCAATCCGACCGGAACGGCCTTCTCCCGGAGTGGAATGTTGTGCTGGATAGCAAAAGCCTGATTTATGAAATTCCCTCCGAATCCAGAATCGAGGAAAGCCAGAGCGGGGGTTTGAATGCTGGCGTACTTAAGGAGGACAGGCAGTAAGATGCGTTTGGGAAACCCCTGTGCGGGAGAGGGAAAAGAAGAGATGGTACCCAGTGAGATTCCCTCATACCTCACTGGGCGTTGGCGTTTCCCGGCTTCAAGGGACAACGCGTCAGGATGTGCCTAGGAGATCCACAATAGAAGCACAGGCCCTCATTTCTCCGACGTAGTCGCCCCATAGAAGGAAGTTGATGACTGCCCAGTTGCATGGGTTCCGGAGCGTCCAATGTTGGTAGAACAAGAGCAGGAGACCTGGAATTAGAAGACATGGAAACAGAAGTACGAGGACGTTGACATTCAGCCCGCCTCTCCAGAAGTCTTTGATCCACCCTCATGCACAAAGCAATTAGAGCCTCCAGTGAGGATGGCCTCTCACGAGCCGCCAGCTCGTCCTTTAAGGATTCCGAAAGTCCCTGCCAGAAAGCCGTGGAAAGTGCCCCATCGTTCCAGTCAGTCTCAGCCGCGATAGTCCGGAACTCCAGAGCGTAAAGTGCCACTGATCTCCGACCCTGCGAAATGTGGAACAAAGAGGAAGCAGCCATATCTCTATGTCCAGGGGTGTCAAAGACTAAACGAAATTCTCTTTTAAAGTTAGGGAAGTTGTAAGTGAGTTCAGGTTTCAGCTCCCAGATTGGTGAAGCCCAGGCCAGGGCGTCCCCGGTGAGAAGGGAAAAAACATAAGCTACCTTGGTACGATCCGTGGGGAAGCGAGAGGGTTACAGTTCGACTTGTATCTCGCACTGATTTAAAAATCCACAGCATACAAGCGGGTCCCCCACGTATTTACAGGGTGTAGGGATACGCAACTCCGAAGACCCTGTTCCTTCACGGGAGACAGTGGGAGAGATAACGGAACTGGAGACATTAACCTGGGGAATCTGGACGGTTAAGGTCTCAACCTGTTGGTTAAGAGTGGTGACCTGGTTGTCCAAGAAGGTAAAGTGTTTGGAGATGGTAGTTAAGGTATCTTCCACCACAGGGGGGTCTGGGTCTGATGGGCTCTGCATAATGTAACGCTCGGCCTGCCCACAAGCCAGACGAGACCCCGGGACTGAGATGGAAAGGAGTAATACCACACACCTAGCAGTAAACGGGGGCACGACCGGAGTGTGGAAGTAGCGTAGGTGGTCCATGTAACAAAAATAGAAAGGTTACCGTACTTGACAACTCCAGCGTAGAAAGGTAAAGTCCGTAAGCCAATGGTCGTGGAGTGGAGAGAGCAGCGTAGTAGAGTGTCCGTAAGCCGTGTCCAGGGGATATAGAAGTCTGCAGGGTAGTAATGTCCAAAGCCAAATCCAAGGGGTATCAGAGAGCAGCGTAATCGAAGTCCAAATCCAAAGGTCAAGATCCAGGGAGGTCAGCAGAATATCCAGGGACAGGAACAGGAACTGAAAGACAAAAGGGGCCAGGCAACAGCAGACAGCACCAAGGTACAGAAGCTATGCAGAGCAAGGAGGTAATGGTGAGGGGAGATTAAATAGGGGGCTGGGACCTATCAGAGGAAGGGGAGGAACGGAGGAGCGGCCCGAGGGAGGACCTGATAGGGGAGAAGTGCCAGGGAAGCTGGGGCCTATCAGAGCAAGGGGAGGAGCGGCCCGGGGAAGGATCAGATAGGGGAGAAGGGCCTGGGGGGCGGACCTGATGGAGCAGGGGCAGTGAAGCGTGTGATGCGCGCGCAGCACCTGAGGAGGCGGAGTCAGGCGCACGGCACCAGTAAATGGAAGCCTGTGTCCACGCGCACTCGTAAGGGTGACGCTCGCGACCCGGAAGTGCGGGAGCAGCCGTATGGGGGACCGCGAGGAGTGAGGCACGCCACCGGGGACCCTGGGTAGCACGGAGACAAGGTAAGGAGGCGCTGGCAGCGGGTGTACTTGCAACGCGGATCCTTACACAACCACAGCATAAGGCTCACTGTTTAATTCCCAATCCGGTATACAGATAAAGTATTGAGTTCTATAACCAGGTAATTAAGGGGACTATAGCCCATTACCTGTCAGCTGAGTCACAGAACAGTCCAGAAGATCCAGGGCGTGCAATCTGTAATGCAGGAAATCCAAAGGTGGTAGGTAAATGCACAGCCAAAAATAGATACAAACAGAAAATCCAGGGCAACTCAAAAATGTATATACATTTATTGCAAGCTCACAAAGAGACAAGATGAAATGCACCTAGTGCAACAGTAATTTAAAATAAACTGCACTAAAATAGGAGAATTAATGTAAAAAAACTCCAAATGGGGGAATACCGAGCAGAGTACCCCGCCTGACGCCCACTGGGAGGCAAACGCTGATACCGTCCCAGTGGACTCGGCGTACGTGTCCGGATACGGGAGCGCACCAGCGCCCGGAACGTGGCCACGATGTTTGTTGGGACCTCCCTTTACTAGACACTGCTTCCTGGTCTTATAAATGGCTAGCTTAGCCAATGCCAGGAGCAGGCTGACGAGGAGATCCCTGGGCTTATTGTCCCGGGACACTGGGCACCCAAAAATAAAAAGGTGAGGGGAAAAGTGCAGCCAGAACTGCAGGAGAAGGCCCTCAAGGTGGATAAGAGGGGCTGCAGTCTGGCGCAGCTAAAATATATATGTGAGACGATGAGGAGAGGACGTGAGGGAATGGACGGGGGGGGAGAATAGAGAATGGGGGGGGAGAGAGAATGTGGGTGTAACATTTAAAAAGAAAACATTCTGTAAGTTCAGTGTGTGTGGGGCGGGGGGGGGGGGGAACAAGGCTGAAGGTTCACCGAGGGCATCGGATACCCTTGCACCGGCCCTGCACTTCATACACGAATGTGGATTGTAGTACCCAAAGATCTGTGGTCCCTTCACTTAAACAAACCACTACACGAGGTGGCCAGACATGACGCTACGCTCATTATGCACATATTAAACACCACGAAACGCGTGGGAGCTAGACTCCGGACATGCACTGAACCCCCAACACTTAAGAAAATGTGGTAGCAAATCTCACTTCATGCTCATGGAAAGATCACAGAAACATAAACCAATGATCACAAGGGATAATAATAATAATAGCATGTTCTTGTATAGCGCTGCTAGTTATACGTCGCGCTTTACAGAGACATTTTGCAGGCACAGGTCCCTGCCCCGTGAAGCTTACAATCTATGTTTTTGGTGCCTGAGGCACAGGGAGATAAAGTGACTTGCCCAAGGTCACAAGGAGCCAACACCTTGAATTGAACCAGGTGTTCCCCTGCTTCAAACTCTCAGTGCCAGTCAGTGTCTTTTACTCACAAAGAGCCCCTAATAACTGCACTGAAGATAGGTCACACTAGGAATAGTAGTGTAGACACAGTGAGAGCTAGAAATAGCCTAACCCTGCAAATAGGGTTGACCGCTGTGATGTTCTCCTCTCCCCTATGCACCCGGTAGCGTTTGGTGTTGTGTGTCTATGGTGAGCGGCGTGTTATTTTGTGTGTTTCATGGAAAGATTATCGAGCTGCTTAGAAGGCACGTCTGACAGGTTTCTAAAGGTGTGGGTGCCTCTATTACATATGGGTGCCCTGGCGGCATTCAGAACATGCTTAGAACATTTTGTCCTCTCACAGTGTATGCCGGACAGGGTGGAGATGTAAGCAGGAGAACCCCAGGGCTCCAGTATACTGTATGTATGGGTGTGTCACTGTCAATGGGGAAACGTCCATGTGAATATGTACGTTATGTATATATGTTATGGATACAAATGTTGTATGCTGCCAATCTCCTCTTCCATCCCTTACCTTTCCACCTTCTCTTCCTCTCCTCCTCCTCCTCCGTGATCTCTCCCCCACAAACCCCAACACATATAACACACACACACACACAAGATGCTATCACATAATTGCTGTAAAACCATAAATAGAGATTAAAAAAAAGAGATGTGGGTGTACTCAGAGTTACCAGGTGTCCAGTATTGAACCGGACTGTCCTGTATTTGGACATTCTGTCCAGTAAAAAAAATTAGAGGTAATACTGGGCAAGTACTGTATGTACATCTCTGGACATACTGACGTAACCGGCTTGGGGGGGGGGGGCGGGGATTTCCGCAAACAGGGAGAGAGCAGGACTGTTGCAAGGGGGCTGGGCAGCTTCCTCCATCCTGATTGGCTGCTGCTGGGTAAAGCAGCCAATCAGCAGGAGATGTCAGGAGCCTGTTGGTGGGGCCAAGGAGAGGAGGAAACAGCATGGAGCAGAGAGAGGTGAGGTGGGTGTGTGGATGCATGCGTCGAGCCTTTCACCATTGTGTCCAGCATTTTTGGAGAAGCCATCTGGCAACCCCCAGGTGCTCCCTACCCCCTGTCACACACGTGTGTGTTTACACCTGTGTATAAATGGTAATTTAATGACCTCCTGTTTACTAACTGCAACATTGTGTAAAGTGCCAGCTCCATGTAAAAGATCTGTGTATATGTAAATATATAAACATGTGCGTACAAACATATAAGCTTCCCATTACATACGGTAAAAGGCACAACGCATTATTGCTCATGGACGGTTTATTATTTTTAATAAAGGCCTCTCCCAACTTTCTCCCAGGTCCTCAGCTTGCTACCCTTTCTGTGGCAGACACGCCCGGCTTAGATCCACAGAGGCACACTAGTGCTAAGCACCACCCCAGCAACATTACAGTTAACACTTTCACTGTGGCAAGTGCTTGCTGGCACATTCAAGTGCAAGCCATTGAAGGCCAGCAGCATTGGGGTAAGCTGTATGAATGATAGGGGGCTCTGTCCTCTTGTCATATCCGTGGTGCAAAGTGCATATTTACCCTTCATCAACGGATAGATGAGACACACAGAGCAGGGGAGAGGAAGGGCTGCATCACATGGGACGTCCTCCATGTAACACTAACTACTAGTAACCTCTCTCCTATAGCAGTGGTGGGCAAACCCAGTCCTCAAGGGCCACCAAACAGGTCAGGTTTTCCCTGCTTCAGCACAGGTGGCTCAATCAGTGGTTCAGTTGAAGAATAGAATAGGACCCAAATCCAAAAAGTTACATTTTAAGAAAACAATGAGACTGATGCTAAACATGATTCATGACACAACCATGACAGAGCCAGGGCAGTTGTGGGTAAGCGCCTCACTTGGATATCTTTATAATACCCGTAGGACGTGATCAATTCCGACCTCCTCCTTTTTACAGAACGAAAGCTGTAATATTTACCCAGAAGCCTGATAGGATCCCCCCCCCCCCCCCCGCATAAGATATAAAACTAGGACTGATTATGTTACTGATACTGGGAACAAGGCGATGCTTCTGCATTCCACTGCATCACCGTGTTGTTGTTGGTAACATGAATTGATGGGGTCATCCTTCACTAAAACCAGGACTGGCCTATGAAACCGCTTACAGTGTGCAGTCAGGTGATCGCCATGCATGATATGCAGAACCAGGACTGGCAGATCATGCCGCTGACAATATGGAGTTTGCTGCTGACCTTACATTAAATATAACCAAAGATGCAGGTCCCAAATATTCCGAGCCGTCCAGGAGGTCAAACTACATTAGGCCGCGCTTATAGTGCCGGCGACGCACCGTCGCCCAAAAGCAAATGCATTGGCACCGTCGCGTGCACTTATAGTAAGCGCAGCAGCGACGGGGCGACATGGCGACGTGAATTTCTGCAGCCGGGAATATTTGATTTTTCAGGGGCTGTCGGGTCACGTGACAGGCCCTGAACCAATCAATGGCCTGGTCGCCCTCGCCGCCGCCACAAAGCGAAATACATCTTTCGCTAGCGACAACGGCTACGGGTGACGTCACACGTTCGGTCGCGTCGCCCGTCGCGGCCACTATACGCGCAGCCTTAGGGGTAAAGCTATGGATGACTGGGCCTGCCGCTCATTATTTGGGTCAGGTAATTGACATACATTAGATGTGAAATGATGTCTGAGATTGTTCCATAAATTAATTGAAAACTAGGACATTCTGAATCTTCCCCAATAATGTGGAGTCAGATGAAAATGCTGCATTAGATGAAACAAACAAGATGGCTTAAACCTGACTGTTAATCAGTCTGGGGATCACTGTAACAGCCAGGGTTGCCACCACTCTGGGTTTGACCCGGTAACCACGAGTTTCGGGCACTTATCTCCGGGCTACGGGCTGACCTGAATAACCTCCGGGCGCCGGCGTCTCCAGGCATCTCCCCCTGCAAATCCTGTCAACATGGTTGCGCGACGTCAAATGGCGCCGCGTGGCCATGACAATGGGACGCTACGTGATGTCACGGAATCACGCGATGCCCCGTTGGCATGACAACGGGATGCTACGTGATGTCGAGGCGTCACGCAGCATCGCGTTGCCATGACAATGGGGCATCACAAAATGCCTCAACACCATAAGGCATCCCGTGGTCATGACAAGTTGACGCCGTGATGTCACGTTGTCAGGACAATACGCTATTTGAAGCCTTGCTTACTGGACCTTGCAGGGGAAGAGACAGGATGCCGTCGATAAGAGAAATACATATTTAAAATAAATACATGTGAATGCTTTTTTTCTGTATATTTCTGCTTGAAAACCCAATAAAAATGTGGTAAAAAAATGTAAAAGAAATATTTTTTAAAGTCTCTGGGTTAGCCTTCAATAGAAGGTCGTAACCTTGGTAACATCATATACAATTTTGGTCCAGCCCTGGATGCATAACTCTAACCTTAATGCATTCTGCAACTTAAAATACTGTCTTCCTTTCAGCGAAAGAATCATTGCAGTGAAAGGATAATAGCTTTGGACCAGGCACTGAATGGTTAAACGTAAGCCTAGTTTTCTTGCATTTGAGTTTCTTAAAGAATAAAATAAGGGATTTTTACACAAGCCCGTCCCTTTCCAAATGCCTAAACTCTTGTGTGTTTTTATATATCAGCTTTATCCGCCCCTGACTTCAAGTTGCAACACCATAATAATAATAATAATAATAATAATAATGTGCTGTGGTGTTCGGTGGCTAATGTGGCAGAATATACACGAGTGCATTAGCCACCACTTGTTTTTCCTCTTATTGCAGGAGTGCGCCAACTCCAGTCCTCAAGGGCCACCAACAGGTCAGGTTTTAAGGATATCCCTGCTTCAGCACAGGTGGTTTAGTGGTTGACTGCCACTGATTGAGCCACCTGTGCTGAAGCAGGGATATCCTTAAACCCTGACCTATTGGTGGCCCTTGAGAACTGGATTTGGCCACTCCTCTTTTATTGCAATAGTCTCTTTAGAGCTGCTAGACCAGGGCTGGCTGAGCATGTCCCAATGATCACCATGCTATAAATATGAAAAGACAACTGGCAAAACGTGTCCATGATAAACTGTATCAGTGGGTTATCCTACATTAGATCCCAACTAAAGCTGTCTGATTCTATTCATAATAACCCCCTCCCCCCCATTAGAATGAAAAACAGGGCTGGTCGGACTTGCCCTTAATCCTTTTTTTAAGGGGGTGTATTTTGCCTTGCCTGTATAACATTCAGTCACCTGATTAACTTCTTTGATGCCAAGAGTGAGTTGGAAATACATTGGCAGTGAAAGTGTTAACTGCCTTTACCTGTGGGAGCAGGTGCCCGGTGAGTAAGGTGTGTTCCAGCCCTAGGACCGCCTCACACACCTGTTTCCCACGCTCTCTACCTCTGCAGTTTGCTGTATCTAAGTTGATCAAAGGGCAGGGAAAGGCTGCATTATTTTATTTGCTTCCCATTGAGATTCATTCACACTAAACATGACCCAGCTGCTGAAAGCCCTGCAGGACCCTCAGCTGGTGGCCCAATTTCAGAGGTCCTGTGGGCTAACCCTGCAGCCACAGGGTGAGGCTAATGGGGGGTCTCCAAGGGATGTCCCTTTCCAGTCCGTCCAAGGAAGCAGGGGCAAGACACCAGGGGGTATGGGTGTTCCCCATCAAAACGGGAACAAGAGCTACACCAATGGATCCTATGCAAATGGGACACACAGGCAGGTAACAATGGGCTTTAATTAGGGTGAACAAAGGGCACCATCAAAGTTATTAGTGTTTTACTTAATGGCTGCTGCATGTTAGAAACCGACTTAGACCGCTTGTTTAGCCGAATCCAGTGGGAAGGTTAACCAGTCCTGGTTTGGTTATGTAACTTATATCACGGCAGCAGCTTGTACAGAAAATGTATTGGAATGTGATTTTTAAAAACCAGGACTGTCTGAGCCTGTTTCGCATAATCGTAGGACGTGAACTCGCCCGACTCTATATCTGATGCAGCCTCCTTCTGTCAGCACATTTTTGGTGCTCAACTCCAGTCCTCAAGCCCTCCCCCAACAGGTCAGGTTTTTAGGATATCCTAGCTGGCGTTGAGCATCTCTGCTCTATGCTACTGTATGTAACATCATCCCAAGAGTGTAGAATAAAATCTGGGTGTCCATCCCCAGTCTGGTAACCATAGAGGCAGGAGGTAAAGTCTGACTATTGTATGTGATCGTCTGAGAGCAGGGGGTCACTTTACATACAAGACCATGAGTGTCTGAGCCTGTCCCAGACTACCCTCAGTCAGGGGGGTCGTTCTATATTACATTAAGTCATAACCTCCGCCTGTCCCTGATAATCTGTAGGCACGGGGTCGGCTCTTATAATCTGGAGATGGCTGTTGGAGAAGCCAAAAGTTTCACTTTTTCACCGCCTTCCATTGTTCTAATGTAAATGATTGTTTTTGTACTGGGCGCGGGGTGAAACTGTTAGTTACCAGGGGAACGTGTGAGACGAAAATGTCTTACTGTTGACATATGTCACGAGGCACAAGCACTGGATAGAGGCGGAAATAATTTGGTGGAGAGTTTTTGAAGCAGCAGTGCCTCTAATCCAGGGGTGGGCAACTCCAGTCCTCAAGGGCCACCAACAAGTCAGGTTTTTACGATATCTGTGCTTCAGCACAGCTGGCTCAACCAGTCCCTGCTTCAGCACAGGTGGCTCAATCAGAGGCTCAGTCTTTGACTGAGCCACCTGTGCTGAAGCAGGGATATCTTGAAAACCTGGCCTGTTGGTGGCCCATGAGGACTGGGGTTGCCCACTCCTGCTCTATCCCCTTTGTAACTGACGGGGCTACTATGGGAATAATGGTGCCGGACGACTCCAGATTCTTAGGGACTTATTCCTAGACCTGATTTTAGAACTATTTACCCTTTCACTGCCAGCGGTGCACTGCCATGCATTGCTGGTACTTACGACGTTAAGAGGCTGTAACTTTTTAGAATGTTAATTTCCTGATTACATATAATTTTCATTATAGTTGTATATTAAAAATATAATGCCGTTTACACACCATTTAAAAAAAATATGTTTTATTTAATTTTTCACCAGAATTTGGCATATTTATTCCTCACGGACAAACCACACGCACTGGAGTTTTAATTAAGAATTATGTCTTGCTGGTTGTGTAAAAAATGTTAGGCCAGGATCCAGGAGGCTCCCACAAGGGGTATCGGAGCCCAATTATATCATCATTATGATGCACCCGAATGCATATACCGTGGGGGCAATCTCTTATACCACTTATAGGCCCGAGTGTACCCCCCCCCCCCCCCCCCCCAAATAGGGGTTACATTTAGTTTGCTTGTTGGGGAAACCTGGGGCAGAATACGTGATTTCAGAGTATGCGACTAACACAGAAAAGAAAAGTATCCGGACGGATTATAATACTCAGGGGTATTAAATAATGACATACCCAGAGTACCACTACTTGTAAACAGGTCTATTCACGAGGACTTGTCCTGTTTGTTTCTACAGCATACTTTTATTCTGTAATTCCCTTTACAAAGAGGCAATCAAAGCTAGCGTGTTTTTTTAACATAGGATTGACGCAGGGGGTCTCCGGGGCTGAACCCCATTATTTTTCTGCTCCAGGGACCCCCTGCTTCCACAGATAGACCTCTGTAGGGGGCGCTGGTAGCCACTCCGCTTCGGCTAGCAGGGTTTATGTAATGGCGCTGTTTCAAAGCTCCTGCGCACTGCGGGCCAATTGGAAGCCGTGACATCATCAGTTGCGCCCTCCTATTGGCTCGCACGATGCGGGAGCTTTAAACATTGAAGAGATACCGGAATCCCCTTCAGGTTCTGAATCTCGGGAAGCAGGGGGTCCCCGAAGCTGAGATTAATGGCGTTCAGCTCTGGAGACCCCCTGCTTCAAAAAGGGCCATGAGTTGTTCCTTTAGCCACTGATCACATCTCCTAACTGTCCTAAAGTTTCCAAACAAAGGGGAATGTCGGGTTTTATCAGCAGAAATAAAAGGTACAGATACCTCTGCAAACCCTTAGGCTGCGGTCCCAGTCATGACTGTGACACGCGCGCCCGGCGGGGGGGGGGGGGGGGGGGCGTCACGTGCACAGCGCTAACCGCGGTCTGCGGTCTCCGGTCTCCAGGAGAGAGGGAAGCTTGCGACGGGAGGGGGCGGGGTCAGGGATTTGGGGGGGGCGTGGCCACGCCTCCGTCGCAAGGTTTGAACTCAATTTCATTGAGTTGAAAAAACCTTGCAGTACGGTGCGGCTGCACCTTCAGCGTGACTACTGGGCCCAGCCCCTTTGAGGGGCGGTGCTGACACGCACAGCGCACGCCGCGCCGTAAGCCTTAGTAAGGTGACGTCTTTTTGTACTGTGTCCACTTTTTACAAGACACATTTTAGACGAGCCACTTCTTGGAAAAGCTCCTGTATAAACTACATCCACAGAGAACGGCTATGGCGGCTCATTGCCCTTTTTTCAGGCCTTGTGTCGCTCCTGGCATGGGACTCGGCACGCCAGCGCACCCTTCTGGTGTACCACGTACGTCATGGGTTGGATGCCCGTTTTCTTGGGGGACATCACATTCATCTCCTACATGATGAAGGTGGACGGCACTCCACTTCCATTTGCGTCTCTGGGTGGGGGTAAAGCATGTGGTCGTGGCTTAGGGTTACCGTACATAGCATACATACAGCACCTTGCAGTGAATGGGGTGTAAGGTACCTTGCTGCATGGAAGGTGTCTTGTGGAGTAACACCGCCTAGTAAGTATTTCTCTTTAGGGCTCATCCACTTGATTGGGTGTCTGGTAGAATAGACGGTGACTTAGTACATTTTGCCCAAAGAGTGTGTGTGATCCAAACACGCACAGCTAACACTGCGCAATGCTGAATTAAGAGTCCTAGATTCAACACGAACTGGGGGTGCAGCAAACAATTGGGAGGCGAAACAGTTTTCAAAATATAGGCTCAAAATCTTACAATAATGCACTTTTACACAGGTGAAGCTATACAACACGGAACTAGAGAGTGCAGAGAAGAGCCACCAAATGAATAAAGGGGATGGACAATCTAACTTATGAGGAGAGGCTAGCTAAATTAGATTTATTTACATTAGAAAAGAGGCATCTAAGAGGGGATATGATAACTATATACAAATATATTCGGCGACAGTACAAGGAGCTTTCAAAATAACTATTCAAGGGTAGTACAAAGGACTCGGGGCCATCCCTTAAGGTTGGAGGAAAGGAGATTTCACCAGCAGCAAAGGAAAGGGTTCTTTACAGTAAGGGCAGTTACAGTGTGGAATTCATTACCCATGGGGACTGTGATGGCAGATACAATAGATTGGCTCAAAAAAAGGTTGGACATCATTTTAGAAAAGGTATACAGGGATATACCAAATAAGTAAACATGGGGAGAATGTTGATCCAGGGAGTAATCTGATTGCCAAGTATTGGCGTCAGGAAGGAATTTATATTTTCTCTTATGAGATATCATTGGATGATATGACACTGGGGTTTTTTGTGTGTGGACATTTTGTGTCTTTCTGTTATCTATATCCTCCTGTAGAATATGAGTTCTAATGATACAATTATCAAGCCACAAATAAGCGTTTGTCATTTTTTTTGTATTTGCAGTATATTATTATTATTATTTTCATTTTTTGTCTATGGAGCAGTATGACTCAGTTTTAATTTTATGTTTGTATATTCACAGGTTGTTCACCTGCAGGATGGCCTAGCAAATTAGGTCCAAGTGTGGACCATTGGATTCCACCTGAGGGAGAGTGTAGCCCTGGTAAGATTATGGGCTATATTTCTATCCTCCTCCTGAGTGTAATCCCTGCTAAGGGCAGGTTGCCAGGAGTAATCATGGATTTTCCCTACTTCTGACACTGTGCTGAGTAAGTGAAGGTAGGTCCAATCGAGACACAGGGGCGGTGCCTACTGGAAGCTACAAAGAGCAGTGTCACTTCCTATTTAGTTGGAGACAGAGAGAAGTGTAGAGTTAGCTAGAGAGAAGAGGAGAGTGAGCAGCCTATGAGTAGAGCTGATAGTGAGGTGGACCAAATACCTCTTACCCTGCTTAGGGGGTAATGGAAGAGCTATCCCCACTCTGGATGGCCCTGGGTCCACAGTGGAGGCAGGGACATCCTAACGGAGAACAGCTAGCTGGCTGTGTATACTGACTGTACCTGTCTGCTGCTGCAAGGAGAGATAAATAAAGAGCTGCTGCTAATTGGAAAAAGACTTTATTGTGTGAGACTGGAATCTCTCATCCCTGGGAAGGGATTCTGCGGTAGGGATTCCACCCCGTATCCCTGGGGCCTACTACAGATGGAGGCGCTGCACCATTAGAAGAACGAAGGCATTCACCCCAGAAACCTGTCCTGTTGTCCCCCCTGTCATCGCGGGAAACTCAGGCCCTCCTGTTGCCAGCAGGTATGCACCACACACACAGAGACATGTAGCCAGACCACAGAACACCTTAGGGGACCTGATCTGCGATTGGGTGTGGGTCCATGGGTTACAACTGTATGCTGAGATAATGGGCAGTGTGGCACAGCTGTCTGAGACATGTGAATGTGCTCACAAGTGATATTTTTATTTACTGTACAGTGGAGGGTTTTTGTCACTTTATTACTCACCACAACTTGATTGGTACCTTTTTCTGTAATTCTAAAAGTGATCCTGTAGTGCCATCAACTTTAATGCTTGTTGTCCACTACCCAGACAACGACAGGACCTGACCTTTGTATTATTTTTTTAGAAATTATCTACTACAGGGGTTTTTGAAGTTCATCTCGCGATGTGCCGAGGTGCAGCCCCCGCACTTTTTGCTGCTGCCAATTTCATGCTAGCAGCTCAGGCCACGACGTGCAGTTTTTTCCCCTGAAACGCGCTTGTGCTTTGTGGCAGTGTAAATATAATATGGTACAAGTGTTACACATGCTTGCAAAATGGATAAGTATATTAATTTTAATATTTAATTATTATTATTTTTTTAATGGATTTGATGCAGGGATTGCCTCAGAGCTGAACCCAATTCATTTGACCCCCGGGGACCCCCCAGTTCCCGAGATACATACCGTAGGGGTGCCGGTAGCGTCTCCGCAGGTTTAAATGTCCCGTCACGTGGGCCAATAGGAAGCTGCAAGGGATGACATGACTGCTTCCTATTGGTCCGCGTGACGTGAGGCATTTAAGCCATGTCACACAGCCCAGCCGGAGCTGCTACCGTCACCCCCTATGGAGGTCTGTATGTCGGGAAGCTGGGGGTCCCCGGAGCTGAAATGAATGTGGTTCAGCACCCGAGATCCCCTGCTTCAATCCTAGTAACAAAAACATGGGAAAGCAGGATTGCTGCTTTAAAGCTGCAGACCTATATGTTTAAAAAAAATCAGTTCTGTACTATGAGAAAATACTTGTAACATTTAAAGAAAAAAAAAACAACTCTGAATGACATTTTAATGTATTATAATGTAACAAGCATTGTTTGTTTCTATAGCAACCATTTGCAAAGTCACATCCCCTGCCTCTTCTGAAACAGGCTCTGGCACGCCTGCCCTCTCTCTAGCAGTGCACCAATTGTATTTAGTGACGGCCTGGTCAAATGAAATTCCCCACAGAACTCTGCCTCTTTGGTCCTCTTCTGCTGCACTGACAGCCATTTAGTGAACCCTCAAGCCGAATCTTCGCCGATCGGTAACTTAGCTAATTACTTATCATTGTGTGGATTGTATTAATAAACATATTAAAGGAAAAAAAATAATAAAATAAATTAAAAAAACGTCAGCTTGGATTGCTGCTTTGTCTTTAAATGTCTGTAAAATGACATTACAATAAGCTTGTGGTCCTTCTACTCCTAAATGTTTTCTGATCTGGTCCTTCTGCAGAACTAGTTGAAGAGCCCTGGGTACTAGTTATCTCTGGTCAATTTGCAGTGTTGTTTATCCCCAGATTTTTTTTTCATTCCCTAAACGGGAAATATAACATGTTTCTCGCAATGTTCAGCTCTCAGTTACTTGATTTACTTTTATTGTAGCAATTTAAAATCTAAAACCATAAGGAAACAATTCAGCGGTGTCACCCGTTCCTCGCCACGCCCATACACTTAAAAAAAAATAATAATCATTTTAAGGCAGGGGTTCTCAACTCCAGTCCTCAAGGGCCACCAACAGGTCAGGTTTTCAGGATATCCCTGCTTCAATCAGTGGCTCAGTCTTTGACTAAGCCACTGATTGAGCCACTTGTGCTGAAGCTGGGACTAATTGAGCCACCTGTGCTGAAGCAGAGATATCCTGAAAACCTGACCTGTTGATGGCCCTTGAGGACTGGCGTTGAGAACCCCTGCTTTAAGGTATCATGTTCTCCTTGCACTTTTGTGAAGGTGTCCAGGGCTGGGGATTGAACAACAGTACCGCTGAATCTAATGGGCCGCGTCCACTCCGTGTCATTTGACCAAATATAAGCTGGAGGCAGCAAAAGCGCTTAGTTTGCAAGGGACCATAATACAGCTGTAGCTGACATTCTTGTCTCTCTGACCCTCGCCCTCTGTCTGTGGTGGAATGTGGTAAAGGGAGGTTAGAACACACCATTCTGGTTTGACCACTGTTTCATTTCCCCGTGTGTATATTAGCTGGGTGTGTCCCATAATGCAAATCTCCCACACCATTTCCAAAGGAGGGCCGCGAAACGGGCTCATAATTGATTTACCTCGCTGCTCTGCCAGCAAAGCAGTCCTATACGCATGCTTTATTCTTACTCAATGTACGAGTACATTATCAACAATTATAATAAATACTGTTGCCTAGGTTGCAGTAATTGAGTTGCTTTAATCCAGAACGCCTTCGCTTTTAATTAGACCTGCTGAAGTCATGAAAATGACATAGGCCCATATTTACTAAGCAGCGTTCTGGCATACGGCACCTTGCAGCTCGTTCAAATGAATGGGCTGCAAGGTGGCTTTTGGCAGAACTGCGCTTAGTAAATATGGGCCATATAAATGTTTATGTTCTTTGGTGGAAGAAGGGTTACAATAAAGATGGCCGCCTTCATGATGTCACCTTCTCCACAATACTCACTAAAACCCACTGACTGGTCATTGGGTGATAGCGGAATGATCCCTGCAGCGTGATGACGTATCTCTGTGCAGCGCTGTGTATAGGGGCATTGGGTAGACCTAGCACTGTTCACCTCGAGGAGTTATCGGTACAGTGGTTACATGAGGAGTATTCTTGTGCATGTTATAACACGGTGCTAACGTTTGCACTTCTAATCAATCCTGTCCTTTTATACGTTGCATTTATTCCCTCTGTCGGGTGACCGGGATCTGCGTGACATGTGAGAAACACGACTATCAGTCGTCCTGTATTTGATGTCGGCACAAATTGAGACTGTTGAAAGTGAGGAATTCCCAGCCTCTTGTCCCATGTTAAAATGGCTAAAAAGCAAAAGGTGACACTGCGTGCTCATTTGCATCTCCTTACCCAGAATCCCTGGCTGCAGCATGAAAAGCATAGTATGCTAAGAGAGATAACGGGGAAAGGCAGAGTTTGTAGACCTGTCGGAGACCTGCTCACAAGGGATATTTGTATTTGCTCTGCAACCTGTAGTGAAAGTGACATTGCGTGGACACCAATTGTCCCACCCGACCCTACATCAAGGTTATTCAACGATCTTTCCAAAGGGGTCAGATCCAGGGGTTCAACTAGAAGGAAAGGGCCACAAGACTTTTATAATGTTTAGGATACATTTAGAGACTTAAAATTTAAACGTGTACTTTACAAAGTTGTAAGCATTTATAGCACCCTATATATCAGGTTGGGTAACAATTGTATTTTAGTATGAGTAATGTTCCTTTGCTGCCTGATTTAACTACACTAAAAATAGCACAAGCTGACACAGTGCAAGGGCCACTTTAAAACCCTCTCACTTTACACACTGATCACTTTTAAGCCTGAAGTTGCTTTGGGAGAGCACAGAGGCAAAGGGAAACCAGCACGATATCACATCGCCGGTACTATTACAGTGACCTGAAACTTAGACCGTTATTCACCAAAGTCCACCGCGGGTTAACTCGCCCTGAGGGGAGGGGAAGCGGTCTTTGAACTACATCTAAATCGGGCTAAAAAATAATGATCAGGTACTCGGAAGAGCGGACTTCCCCAGTGTCGTACTATAAATACAAAAATAGTCTGGGCTGTCAGTGCTGTAAAGTACACACAATGCTGCTTCATGGTTGCAAAAAAGATTTACATATAAAAATCAAAACAGAACAGAGTACCAAAAAAACCCCATGAACATCATACCAGGACTTCAGGGTACAGAGTGACATCATACCAGGACTTCAGGGTACAGAGTGACATCATACCAGGACTTCAGGGTACAGAGTGCCATCATACCAGGACTTCGGGGTACAGAGTGCCATCATACCAGGACTTCAGGGTACAGAGTGACATCACACAATAATATAACAATGCCCAGACGCTCAACCTTGTTATCAGATTGAAAATGCGAAGATGGTGTGTAAAGGCTTTAAGCGCCGCCTCACCTTTGTGACGCTAAACCAAATAATGGAGACCACACAATGTTGGAAGAAAAGGTCACAGCTTTATTTTAACATCCGCTGTTAAAATCAACCAGCCTGCCCGCCAGCCCAGCAGGATCCATGCGAAATGGGGGGGAGATCCTTGCCCAGCGACCAGCAATTGGCCCGCTCCCTCCCCCCGCCCAAAGCACTGTAAGATGGGAGGGGGAGATCCTCATTCAGCCGATGTTGGGCTGCTTCCCTCCCCCTCCCGCCCCTAGGGTCAGCTTAGGCCCAGCCCTAAAGCTGGCGCCCAGCCTTTTACCAGCGTTGATTGGGCATAGGCCGGCCCGGCCCTAAAGCCGGCGCCTCCAGCCTGCCGCGCTGTTCTGGGGGCTCCAGCTGACAGGCGGACCCTCAAGTCCTCGCCCGTTCTCCGTCTCCTGAGCTTGGCTGGCGCGGCAGCTCCGCTGTGACGAGGAGACAAACTGCTCCTGTGTGATACAAATCATGTTAATATAACATTCCAACAGCTCAATACAAAAGCAAAACATTGGGGGTGGGTGGGAATTCCGTTAGCTCTTACTCTCCCCTCCCAGGGACCCTCTCTTTATACCCTCTCACCCCCACCCCCTAAATGGGAGGGGACATGCAGCCTTCCCCACTCCGAGGGGGAAGGGGGGGTTTAGCCGACCCCCCCCCCTCCCCCAGCTCACGCCAATCAGGACGTCGCAGCCCTTAAGGAGCCTACGACCCCATTCTGGGGCCTCTGCCTCTTTATAACTGGCGGTGCATCAGGGAAAAGACATACACAAAGCATACTATGAGTCCCCAGCGGGGTCACAGGAAACGTTCCTCAGTGTATTACACTCACACAGTAATATTAATATTGGAATAAGGTACAAATGTCCCAGAGTATATTACTCAAACAGTCTATCACCAGAGCTGGCAACAGGCTCACAGAGACCCTCCAATGAAAAAATGTAACATTTTATTAACATAATTACAATATCAACTCATAAGTGAACTACTACTATATACAAATGTGAATAAAATCCCCAATGCTGGTGTGTGTGTGTGTGTGTGTGTGTGTGTGTGTGTGTGTGTGTGTGTGTGTGTGTGTGTGTGTGTGTGTGTGTGTGTGTGTGTGTTCTAAGCTTACATAGATACAAAATGGCAAATATGTCATGAGATACATACTGTAATTAATTTTATGCGTTGTGTCCTTAGTGACATCTCAAGACATCAGTACACACGGGTGACGAGGCGGGCGACGTTTCGGGTCTGCTGCTCGAAACTGAGCCCCTGCAGCCGCAATGAGAGTGGCTTTAGCAGGGGCTCGCGCACGCGTCCGCACGCTTCCGGAAGCGTGTGTCTGAGACAGTTTTGACATTTCCCCGCTTGCCGGAGCGCAGGGCCGGCCTTGTGAGCGGTTCGCCCAATGAGGGCGAACCAGCTCCGTGACGTCACTGGCCCACCCCCGTCCGCCCCCTGACGGCACGCTGTGTAAGGCCAGGGAAAGCACGTCTTTCCCTGAGCCTCAGCGCGCGTCCGCACTGTTTGGGGCACTATGTCCCAGGCCTAAGGCTCTCTATCTCTCTATTGCTCGCTCGGTCTCTATTGCTCGCGCTCTCTATCGCTTGCTCGCTCTCTAGCTTGCTCGCTCTCTATTGCTCGCTCACTCGCACTCCCTCTATTGCTCACTCTTTCTCTTTATTTTTCTCTCGCTCTCTCGCTCTCTCGCTCTCTCTCGCTCTCTCGCTCTCTCGCTGTCTCTCTCTGTATCTTGAACCATTTCACTGCCAGCAACACCTCACAGAGCAGCAAAAAGAGTGTTAGAGATGCAACGCGTTCTGTAACCAGAATGTGGGACAGATCTTTTTCCTGCCACTGTTGTGGCCTCTTCTCGCGGTGACTTTCCCAAACACAGGAGCCGCACATCACATTCCCGGTGGCTTTCGCTATGCTGACCTGTGCTTCCGTTTTGCGCAATGTGGAACACAATCCGTATTTGTATAATCATTAAACCCAGGGGCGGACATTCCCTTTCAGCCTCTGAGACACTGTCAGTCAGCAGTCAGAGGTCTCCTCCTAATTGCTTTCCCTAAATCGGCTGCAGTGGGAGGGACAGGTTCAAAACGCCATGTGTCTCTAATCTGTTCCTGAGTCACTGTGTCGGCCTGCAGGGGGTGGGGCGGATTTGGCTCCTTCTACCTTTACCACTCTAAGCTAGGAGCGGCCAACTCCAGTCCTCAAGGGCTACCAACAGGTCAGGTTTTCAGGATATCCCTGCTTCAGCACAGGTGGCTTAGTCAAACTGAGCCACCTGTGCTGAAGCAGGGATAACCTCACCTGTTGGTGGCCCTTGAGGACTGGAGTTGGCCGCCCGTGACCTAAACTGATCAATAGGCAGAGGGTCTGTGCTACTTGGGTTAGAATGCTTTTATTAACCCATCCACTGCCAGGGGGGTCAGCAAATCCATTGCAACATAGGGTTTCTGTGTTAAACCCACCCTTGTATGCGTCACTGACCCGTGCCACCCCAAACCCTTTTAAGTGGTTCAACAAATACTTTTTTTTTGTTTTTTAACCCTAATCCAGATCTCCTCGTTACACCCTCCTGAGGAACACGAATCGGCTTTGCCAGGCCAAATATTGTCACCACTGTGTGTTTTTTTTTTTTTTTGTTCTTGTTTTTTTAAATTATATATATTTTTTTAACCCGAATAACTACTGCGGTTTCCCCTCACTATCCCCTGTATAACATCGGTGTGTGTTATTCCGTAGGCTCGCTGGGCTTTTAGAGTCCGGCATTTAAAATGCCATTAACCCTTTGAGTGCTGGTGGGTCTGTGCCCCCCTCCCCCAGGGGTCCACGGACACTTCAGCACTTTGGCATCACGTGACCCTTCATCGGAGCGACCACGTGATCACCTTTCGGTCCCGGCCTTCGGGTGGGGAGGGGTCTGGGCAATCGGATCACGGACAGCCCCTAAACAATGGGCAAAGGCCAAGGGCACCCTGGGGTGGCACATGTCTTGGCGTACAGCATACGTCACACGGGTACTGAAGGGGTTAAACATGTTAACGTGGCAATCCTGTCTGGATGATGGATTGACATGCTGTCTTTTGTAAATATCTCCAAATGCACTGGGCCTGGTTTTTATGTCCTGTACCTAGTAATGTCAGCGGTACTGAGTGTGCTGACAGTGTCTGAAGCTCAGGACCTGCAGCTAAATAAAGCAGCTGGGAGATTATCTGATGCTAATCAGGAGGAGATGTAACACCATTTCGTGTCTGTGCCTGGGTGTGTGAACAAGTAGTTCCCAGAATACACATTTTCCTGGTAATCTGCTCTTTGCATATAGCTAATTGCACGTGTTACAGAGCCTCCTTAGTGTCGGATGCTCCTCTCTCTCGCACGGACCCAGCAGATAAAGTGCACCTGTTTTCATGCGCAAAATGTTGGCGGGTCTGAAACTCATGATCTGGTTGTGTGTGTGTGTGTGTGTGTGTGTGTGTGTGTGTGTATAATTGAATTCATATTTATTAGTAAAATATTCTTTGCATGTTTGAAAGAGAGAGATCTATACAGCAAATAAAAATATCACTTGTGAGCACGTCTCACGGGATTCTGGGTAATGACATGCAAATGAGCGCAGTGTCACCTATTGCATGTCCATTTTAACATGGAGCTTATGCCTGCCGTATTAAACCTATATACGCGCGTGCGCTCACACCTCTTCCCCATCCCAGCCACATCCCATGCAAGTTTTCTGTTTTGGAGAAATATCATTATAAGCAATTTTCTTACTGGGCCCGTTTTTAAAGATGGCGCCACTGGTTTTACCCAAAACTGCTTGCCACTGCCGCTTTGTAATATCTGCTGCCTTCTTTCCTCTTTCAGGAATAATGCTCTAGAGCTGCTCTTAACCAAAACTGCACATACCCTCTATTCAGGTACATCGCCTCCTGTTGGCTGCTCGCCTCTGGTTGGCCGCTCGCCTCCCGTTGGCCGCTCGCCTCCCGTTGGCCGCTCGCCTCCCATTGGCTGCTCGCCGCTCGCCTCCGGTTGGCCGCTCACCTCCCGTTGGCCGCTCGCCTCCCGTTGGCCGCTCGCCTCCCGTTGGCCGCTCGCCTCCCGTTGGCCGCTCGCCTCCCGTTGGCCGCTCGCCTCCCGTTGGCCGCTCGCCTCTCGTTAGCTGCTCGCCGCTCGCCGCTCGCCTCCGGTTGGCCGCTCGCCTCCGGTTGGCCGCTCGCCTCCCGTTGGCCGCTCGCCTCCCGTTGGCCGCTCGCCTCCCGTTGGCCGCTCGCCTCCCGTTGGCCGCTCGCCTCCCGTTGGCCGCTCGCCTCCCGTTGACCGCTCGCCTCCCGTTGGCCGCTCGCCTCCCGTTGGCCGCTCCTCTCTCCAGTTTCTCAAACCTACGAACCCTGAATTAGAAAATAACCATGAATAGCAGTGGAAACCATGTTCTATTTCTGAGGACTTTCAATTGAGTGCAATTTCAGTATATAATATGTCTCGCTGGTTTGGTGTCGGTATTGGCGTATCATAAATTTTAACGGAGCCCTTCACCATTAAAATTGCACTCTCCCATTTTGCTGCTAAATGGGAGTGTAGCCTTGACCCTTGTGGTGGCAGCGGTCTCCGGTGTGTCTCGGTCATGTGATCGCTCCTCAGAGATCACACGTCACTGATGGGGTCCTCTTTGGTTCCTCTTCCCGTCAGATTGCGTGTGCGCCGAATGCGACGTCCCCTATCAACCAAGCAAAAGTCCATAATGTAGCTACTATGTCAGAGGGCATCTGAAGGGTTAATAGATGAACGCCCTGTGTTGCTGCAGCTGATCTGTGCAATGATCCAGCACCAATCTGCATTCCATGGGTTAAGAAGCAGGAAGTGCCATCCACTTCTGGCATGGGGCAGTATTGTAGTTGGGGTATTTGAAACATGTGAGTGTCAGTGAGATAATCCTCTGTCTGAAGATGAATACATCTTTAGCTGTCCTGATGCACACTGCCTTCATTTTGTTCCATTAAATCTCATCTGTCATCCCGAGTATAAGATAACAGTGTAATTATCAGGCTGACTTCAACATGTTCTTCTGGTCTACTGCCTGCTGGCACCAAGAGCATCATCTATAGTTAACTCTTTCCTTGACTGACCAGCAGAGCATTGCTCCATTGACTCCTTCCCTGCTAGGCCGGTCTGCAGAGTATCAATCTAGTAACTCCTTCTCTGGCAGGCCTGCAGATCTTCACTCCATTAACTTTTTCTCTGCAGAGCATCACATAATCCTGGGAGAAACCTACAATTACCGCTAAAGATAGCAACCCCCAAGGACCTAAATCAGTGATGTTTGGGTGTTCTGGACAAGAATTTGTTTTGTTTTTATTAACCCGCGTGAGATGGTGATGCTAAAAATCAGTAAGACAGACTCCAAATTAAGTAGACTCCCAATCGGTGAGAGGGGAGAGGTCTGCCCCCCTCCCTATCAGAGAGCTGCAATGTTCAGACCATTGCTCACTGAAACCCTGGAATACAGGCATGCAGAGCATTTCTTCCATGTGCCCTTTCCTGGCAGACGGACGTGAAGCGGATCATATCCCATCAACCACTGTTCTTCTGAAAACATTCATCCACCAAAAGCTTCTTTGCTGGTGGAAGCATCGTTTTATAAACCCCTCCCTGGATTGGAACCAGATTTGAAGATCACTCAAATTGTGCTCTAATATTGTCCCATCCCTTTGCCCATCAAATAATGTGGCCAATGGTTCGACACAGAGAAGGACCACGCCAGGCCTGCCTCTGGGGACCTCCAGTTCCATAGATATATCACTGTAAGCACAGCGCGTGTTAGAGACATTCTATTTATTGGGGGTTATTCATTAAACTCTGCCAATTGGGCCACCGTCCCACTGACACTCCCACTAACGTCAACTGCAGTTTCTGTGCAATAGTGGCCCGACTGACACAACTGCAGTTTCATGAGTAACCCCTATTAACTCTCCAGCATGGTGTTACTGGAACACACATGTATTTCTTTGGAAGAACAGATGGCGTCAGACTGGTGTATCAAGGGCCCACAGATGGAAACAAACTGTAGGGCCCCAATGAAATAAAACGTTACAGGGTTTGCATTCCTCCATCCATGGACAGGGTCATAGATGCATTTGCTTGCATATCCATCCATCCATCCATCCATGCACTTCTGCTCCCGTACATATTCTAAGTCACTTGACTCTCAACCTATTAATACACAGAGCATACTGACTAAACATGCAAAGACAGACTGACATGGGAGACATCGGACCTTGAGGGCCTACTGGGGATTTCCTCGGGTATCCACACAGAGGGACAGCCTGGACCTGTGAAGGGGGCAGTGTATGGGCTAAACCAGGCTTCTTCTGCTATCCAGACTAGTAGCGAGTCTCACTGGAATAAGATTAGTGCTGTTCTAATCTGGTTCAAATTTATTTTTTAATAAACGTAAGCTGAAGTGGTTTGCTGCTCCGTTGCCTGAGCAATGGTAACGTTAGCATTTGAGTACGGGAAAAAGTCCCAAATTTCGGGACATCTTACTTTTTGATGATGTATTAGTAAAAGGCGACTGGAGAAGCACAAGGTGGAGAGCCTTGTGTTACCCTTCACATGACGAACACAATCCTGGGTTGGATTTAAGTACGGTTTTCCATTTATTTGCCATGGTTTTGGTCCAAGTACCGTGGCCCTCAAAGTTGAGAAAGTCCTGCTGTTCTTGGACTGAAACATTGGTAAATAAATGGAAAACCGCAATGGAATCCATTCCAGGAGTGCTACCCTTTGTTTGATATTCGCGACTGGACTGTCTAGGACAAGAACTGGGCAACTCCAATCCTCGAGCCACCTCCAAGTCAGGTTTTAAGGATATCCCTGCTTCGGCACAGGTGGCTGTCGTTGATTGATACCTGACCTGTTGGTGGCCCTTGAGGACTGGAGTTGGCCACCCCTGCACTAGGAGCTTTAGCACCCACAAGTATTGTTCCATTGCCACTCGAGTGCTCGTATGTACTTTCTATAATATTTCTCTGTAATCCCCCATGTGGGAAGTATGGTTTATTTGCGTCCACGTCTTCCATAACCCTCTGTAATATCCCCCCTTTGATGGAATTTCAATCGTATATATGTGAAGAATCTTTACAGGACTGTAGCCAAGAAGAGTTCACTGACCCCTCCACCAAGGGTTACACAGCATCAGTTGTGGATTCACAAGACTGTGGTTTGTTTGTGCTGGTGTAGCGGGTCGCTGCTGGTACGGTCTCGGTCCATTTTTATAGCGAGAAGTCATGCGATCTTCTGCGCTTGTTTCCATCGCACGCATTGTGTGCACTTCTCTTTCATGTCAGAAGCGGAGACACTGCATCTCGCTGCCCCATTTGCTCGGCAGCTCCGATTCGGTCCCCTCTCGGAAGGGAAGGATTTAACGTGTCAGCAGCTGACACTGTGTTTCCTGGGTTAATTTGGCCCGGCTTTAATCATTAAATATACATATTAATCTCCGAGCGTCACATGTCGGCAGCTCAGACAGGGCACGGGGAGGCGGCCGCCATGGAACATTTGAGCCTTTTTGTAATTTGCCAACTGAATGGGTTTTATTTCTGAAAACATCCTCTGTTAGCACACAGCAATTTAACCCCTTCTCTCCCTAAGGAGTTGAAATGTTCTTTTGATTCTTCCACATTTTGATTTTGCTTATTAACCCTTTTGCTGCCAGGTAGGGAAGAGGTTGGACTTATAAAAAATGTTAAAATATTTTTTATTTTTTTATTTATTTAACGTATTTATTTTATTGGCCCCATTGTCAAGGAATGCCCGGTGTTAGGCTAAAATGCCATTTTTTATTTATGTATAGAATGTTTTACCAGGAAGTAATACATTGAGAGTTACCGCTCGTTTTCATGTATGTCCTGGGCACAGAGTTATGATGTTACAAATACATACTTACATTAAGTGAAAAGGGTTATACATTATATACAAGACATTGCATGCACAGTAAGAGATAATATATATTATAGGCGTATGTAACAGTTACAGACCAGATTACAATGTGAGAGCTAATTCTGCTGTTCCAGCCGCATGCATCGCACTGCATTTTTTAGGCGATGCAGTTTATATATTAAGGTGAATGAGGTGACTCCATAGATTGACCACAGGCCGCCGGTTTTTGCTGGTGACTAGGACCTGGCAGACTTTGAGATCAATGGTACAAGTAGTAGGTGGGAAAAGTTGACTACTGCAGCAAGCGCTATGCAACTATTCTGCGTGTAATATACTACTCTGTGACACCATAGCTTTTTGTGTGTGTGTGTGTGTGTGTGTGTGTGTGTGTAACCAGGGGAACCTCAACATTTTCCTACCACACCTGACTCATAAGAGACTCCACAACATGAAAGGGATGATTAGGCTTTTTTTAAGCATATCTTCCATACATAAGATTCTCCTCTTCTCTTGCCAGAAGGCTCACATTAAAAACCAGAGCCCATGACCACCTTCTAGGGCTAGACCATGCACTAGCCAACCGTTTTGGTTTTGATGAACATTAAGCATTACCAGGTTGCCAATGGCCACTGTCCTGGACAGACCTGTAAATACCTTGAGCCCCTGCATTCTGGGGAGGGTCTCTTAACCTCTCTTGCTGTGACAAGAACTACCACTATAGCATCATTTCTTACCAAGAATCAGAATGGCGTTGGAGGGGAACAATCTCCACTACCACTTTAGTAAATATGACCCTTTATAGCACATTCAATATTATGGGTATATGGCCTGTAATTAGGATGACCATTCGTCCCGTTTTTCCCGGGACAGTCCCGGTTTTTCATGTGCTGTACTGGTTGCCTGACTGTCCCGGGAATGTCCCGGTTTTTTGTGTCGGCGGTGGTGCACGGGGATGGGGGATGGGGGAGGGGGGTGGTGCGCGGCGGCGGGGAGGAAGAGGATGCAGAGCAGCCCGGCAAGTATTTTTTCTTACTGACAGGGGTTGGGCTTCTGCAGAAACGTGCCGGGCCGCAGGGGATTGGATGGAGAATGCCGGGGGGCGGGGCTTTAGAAGGCCGGGCCGCAGGGGATTGGATGGAGTATCCGGGGGGCGGGGCTTTGCCTCTCCCCGGCACTCTGGCCCTCCCTCTGGCTCCTCGGCAACCAGGCTCTCTCGCTCCCCCCTCGCTCCCCCCGGCACCACGGCTGCCCCCCTCGCTCCCCCCGGCTGCACCCCGGCTCCCCCCCTCGCTCCCCCCCTTGCTCCCCCGGCAACCCGGCTCTCTCCTTCAATCCCCCGTCTCCCCCCTCACTCCCCCGGCACCCCGGCTCCCCCCCCCTCACTCCCCTGGCACCCTGGCTCCCCCCCTCGCTCCCCCGGCAACCCAGCTCTCTCCCTCCCCCCTCAGAGCCGCTCACAGCCTGCCGCCTCCGCCGAACCCGCAGCCGCAGGTAGGCATATGGGGGGGCTGGGGGAGAGAGGGAGATGCTGCAGGGAATGTGCCTCTTGGCACCTGAAGGTGTCTTATTGTATACCGTAGTGCTGCTTAATAAATGGGACTATACTGTATGTGTTTCAACGAAGCTGCCAAGTTTACTTATGTAAGAAAACCACAAATGAATTCCCATCTGTAGGAAAGTCTGCGTCATCTCTACTTGAGTTATTTCTGGCAGAGAAACTGTAACTTTACTTTGCCACTTAGTTCAGCAAATATTTTTCTTTTACAACGTTTTCTAGCAGCGAATCCATTTTGAAGGAATCCTGATTCTTGTTCTCCGCAAGATGGCCGCTCAGTGACCGGGCTCCGCACCCGCACAGGACATTTTAGCTTCTATTCATAACCTATTTTGCTCTAATAATTCTCCAGACTGTTGCATTGATATCACCTCAATGTCAGGAACCGCCCCCAAAATAATTTTTTAAAACGCCTCCATAAAAGGGAGGTTTCCCACAAATTTCGGTGAAAGCTCCCATCGTCCAATCTGTCAGAAAATGGCCACGTGTCTCCTCCCAGCTCTGAATTCCAGTGGGGGAGGACCTGCTGACCACTTGGAAAGATATGGCTAATCGCCTTAGAAGCCTCGAGCTCACACTTCATTCAGAGCTTCAAAAAAATGGAGGATGTTTTAAAAAATTAAATCTGTTCATTTGGCAATTACCCATGGAGACTGTGATGGCGGATACAATAGACCGCTTCCAAAACAAAGTTGGACATCTTTATTTCATATAGCGCCTTTCTCCCAATGAGACTCAAAGCGCTTCACAATTACTATATAGTGCGCGGTAAGCAGCATTGTACATAGGATTTCTATGGACACCGTTGCTGTCCCGTAGAGCTTACAATCTGTTTTTGGTGCCTGAGGTCGAGGGAGATAAGGTGCCCAAGGTCACAAGCAGCTGAGACCGGGCATTGAATCCCAGGCTCCCCTGCTTCAAACTTTGTGTCAATGTTTTCAGTCAGTGCCTTTAACCACCGAGCCACTCCTTCTTCCTTCTTCTTCTTCCTTCTTTTTTTTTTAAAAGGTATACAGGGATATACCAAATAAGTATACACGGGAAGGATGTTGATCCAGGGATTAATCCGATTCCAAGAATTGGCAATCGGGAAGGAATTTATTTTTCCCTTTATGAAATATCATTGGATGATATGACTCTGGGGTTTTGTGTTTGCCTTCCTCTGGATCAATAAGTATAGATATAGGATAAAGTATCTGTTGTCTAACTGTAAGATACGTTGAACTCGAAATATTTATTTTTCAAAACCGTAATGACGTAGCCCGCAGTGCAGGGAGGCGAACGTGGAAATCTTCACACGTGAAGTCCCAGAACAGATGAATTTCAAAATCTTCAAACTTTATTTAACAAACATCTATTAAAATTGTGTACATGGATCCAACACTAGAAAAAGCCCAACGCGTTTCACACGACCGCCGCACTTTATCAGAGGCTCTACACTGAGGGAGCGGAAAACGGAAGTTTATATACCCTCCATCTTTAAAGTGACAGTCACAAGATGGACAATATTGAAGGAAAAAAAATAGGGCGCCAAAGATTTCTCTTTCCTATGTCTCTCTTTCAGCCTCATCAATTATTTAACTGTTATAAGCCCTGACTTACCGGAGCTTGGTAGATCTGGGCTGAAGACGGCATCTTCAGTGCTCTGCAGCCTGTTTACTGTGAGCACAAGGAATGAGGGTGGATGCAGTGGTCATAGTGACTTCAAAAAAGTAGCTGGTACTTTGCCAGATTTAGAACTTTAAACTCTGGGGCACAGCTCTGTGTACTGTATTTTAGAATGGTTTCAGGAAGTTGGATGCTGTAGAAATGCGTTGGGGTGGGACTTGCTTACGTAAAATAACTTTTCTTCCAAAACGAAGTTGTAAATCGAAGAAAGTAGTGGGTTTGACAATAAAAAGTAGTGGTCCTGAACTGCTTGGTGCCATCACATTTTGACCGGTCTGTTACGTGCTCTCCCTTTTCTTGATGCTTCCCCAATTCACTGGTTGATACTGTGTGTTTTCTTTTTAGGGACCAGTCGGAAAACCTTTGGTGCAGAACTACTTCCTCTACTACCTCTTCAAATTCTCTGCTGCGTTGGGGCAAGAAGTTTTTTACATCACGTTCTTGCCCTTCACCTTCTGGAACATTGACCCTTTCATAGCTCGCCGACTGATCATTGTCTGGGCTGTAAGTACCAATGTCTTAACCTTTCTCTCACAAGTCCTCATGCAATATGTACAAAGACACCTACCTCGAGCTGGAGGTTTAGGTCCCGTTCAGTGAAGTCGAACCCTCCTCTAGCCCGGGGAAGACGCCTTTATAGCATTCTGAATGTTGGGGGACTTGTACCACAATCCCACTAAATGGCTATTGACTTGAATGGTGGATGCCGCTGTATCTCGGTGAGATGACCTGAATCTCCCCTTTGGTTGGGTTCCTGGAGGAGTTTTACCATTGTAGAGCTCACTCTCTAGGGCAGAAACGGTTCCGCTAGGAAACTTCCCTCCCTCCCCCCTGAAACGAAAAGTAAAAACAAAAACTAGGATGTAAAAGTTGCCACTCTCTGCATCCCCCCCGCCCCCCCAAGTCTGATCAGGGCTTCTCAGAGGATGCACCTTGGTATATTCAGCTCCGGGCACCCCTGGTTCCCATGGCTGTGTGGGGGTCAACCTTTAGTAAGTTGCCACATCTGGGCTGTTTACTCTGAGCACAAGGAATTGAGGGTTAGTGGGGGGGGGGGGGAAGGTAGTGGGGAGAGGGCAGTGGGTGGTGGGCGGGCGGTGGGTTGGGTGGTCATAGTGGCTTAAATAGTGCTACTGTGCCAGATTAAATAAAAAGATCTACAATGTGGGCTTACCTGCAACCACATGGACTTCCCAAAGAGGGGGTAAAACCTTTAGGCCGTATTTACTAAACGGTGCTACTCCATAAGACACGAATGCACATGCTAAAAAGTGTCTTTTTGAATAGCACCACTTGGTAAACATGGGCCTTAATGTGTGTTAAAATTAAGTTGTTTTTTTCACCTATACTGCTTTTCTTCTAATTCTATAGGTGAAGCCCCTGCTCCCGCCCCTGTCTTCCTCTTTTCTATATCTGGGAAGCTGGAGGTCCTGGGAGTTGAACCCTGGTTTCTGAGATGTATACCGGGAATCATAGTGCCGGTACTTCCTGGATGTTTACATACCCCCGCATCATGTGGGCCAATAGGAAGGCGCCGTGCAGGATTTTGCTGCTTCCTATTGGTCTGCATAAGACGGGAGACTTAAACAGCCATTTTATTTCCCCTGGAGGGGACGGTATCGGTGCAAACTTTTTAAGTATGCATGTCGGGAACCAATGGGGTCCCTAGAGCTGACATTAATGCAGTTCCACTCCGGTGACGCCCCACTTCCCACCCAGTAGTGGGACAGCTCCTTTAAAGTGCCGACGAGTTTATGATCTTCTTGCAGACCTGCCAACTCTTATTCTGTAAATCTCACTAGTATGGAGTCATTATTTTTTTTTATTTTTGCCTGTGGTCCCATAGACTTTCATTGAGCCTCACTGATCATCAATTAATTTTCCATTGAAATGCTATTTTTGGTCCAAAATCCCCAAATCTCGCTGATTTGGGTCACTAGAGTGTTGAGAAATCCAGTTTCCTTCACAAATTGTTAAACCATAGAATACAATAAATGAAATAGTGTATATTATGCTCCGCTCAGGCTGCGTTTCCACAAGGTGGTATCTTGTAGGTCAAACCTTCAGTGGAAACACAGGATTGAGTGTTGTGCCCAGAAATCATTTCTTATATACCGGTTAGAATTGACATTAATAGACTTTGCTCCTTGAGGTGTGTTAGAGGTTTCCATTGCATTTAAAAGCAGTATATTGCTGGTGCCGTCAACAGCAAAGAGGTTAATGGGGTCAGAGTTGAGGTGGGATGACCTTTGTACCAGTCAATAGGTCATATGTTACAGTGCAATGTTGTCCTGCTTGAGTGAAGACAGTAGTACAATTGTCTATGGTCTGTAATGGCCAAGCAGCCTGGAGGACAAGGCTGGGTGACTGTCTGCAGGGTTAGTGTAACTCAAATGAATAGGTCATGGAAAGGTTTCCATCCTGCCCTTGCTAGAAGGTGATATTGTGAACAAGTTGCTTGATTGCATGGCTGTCCGTTCCCCTACAGTTAAACCCGAGGTCAGTGGGAAGCTATGTGGGGCAGGTAGTCTTAC